>NW_027266860.1:0-107758 GCF_046630445.1 Rutidosis leptorrhynchoides | reverse complement strand
GATAAAATGAAATTATTGTCTAAAAGAGATTAAAAAATGAGATGAGCAAAAAAGACTTTTATCATAACTCAAATATATTGTCATAACTCAAATATATTGTCGTCTTCATCTATCATGATCTCTTCCGCAAAAGCCAGCAACTCCGATCTACGACGACGATAATAGGAGCATTTTCGGTTATGACCATTCATCCTCTTATCATGAAAACTATCTCCCGTCATGATTCTTTCTAATAAAGTAGGAATTTGATTGGAAATTTCTGTGTATTATTATTGAAACAAGTTGCAGTACTTATACTAATTACAATAGTGAATTGAAAGTAAAAGGCATCTATACTATTTACACTTCTATTCTATGTGTTTCTGTAACTAACAGATATTTAACTTTCGTAATGCATATCAGGTAGCATAATACACATGGGCTTCAAACAAGTGTAATGGGCTTCAAACAAAACCAAAGCCCAAGGAGAATGAGCTTTGTCAATGGAATGAACGGGATTAGCAGAATGAGCTCTGCCACGCTCCCTCAAGGCGGCGAAGCTTGCGAACGCCGAGCTTGAATTTCATATCAAGAAACGGACGACGCGGCAAAGGCTTGGTGAGAGTGTCAGCATACTGATCGGCGGCGGAGACGTGAGAGACGCGCAAAGCTCCGTTCTGCACCTGATCTCTAACAAAATGGTAATCAATAGCAATATGTTTCATTCTGGAATGGAAGATGGGATTTGGAACTTAATTGAGTGGCTCCAATATTGTCATAATAAATGACTGGGCAAGTAGGAAGATTCACACCCAATTCGAAAAGAACATTGCAGACCCAGTTTACTTCAGCAGCTGTGGTTGCAACGGACCTGTATTCAGCCTCCGTGGATGATCGAGCAACTGATCGTTGCTTCTTGGAGCTCCAGGAGACAGGATTTCTGCCCAAGAAGACAATGAATGCTCCCGTGAACTGATAGTCGTCCTTGTCTCCTCCCCAATCTGCGTCCGAGTAGGCAGTAACAGGTAATTGAAGAGTGTGGTCCGCAAAGGCATGGAGGTGTGATGTCGAGTCTTTGTAAAATTGAATGCCTTCGTCAATCGTACCAACTAGGTAACGAAGGAGACGCTTAACGGCTAGCCAGTGGTCTGTCGTCGGTGCCTGATTGAACTGAGCTAATTTGTTGACAGCAAAGGTGATGTCCGGCCGTGTGAGTAGCAGGTATTGTAAACTTCCTATGACTTGTCTATATTCAGTCACATCTAATAATTGAGTGCCTGATTTTTGACTGAGAATGGGACCAGTGGCCATATGTGTCATTATAGGTTTAGCGTCCAACATCTTGGTATCCTGTAAAATATCCAGGATGTATTTCCGTTGAGATAGAAATAGACCCTGGTTATTATGAATAACTTCCACACCAAGAAAGTAGGATAACTGACCTAAGTCCTTTAGAGAGAATTGCTTAGCCAGTAATTCGATAAATGTAGTCACCAAAGCTGAATCACTTCCTGTAATCACAATGCCATCAACATAGACAATTAAGTAGGTGATAGCAGAACATGATGAATGAATGAACAGTGAGGTATCAAAATATGCGTTTCGAAAACCAGTAGCAAGTAAGAACTGGCGCAGGGCTTGATACCAGACCCTGGGAGCCTATTTTAGACCATAAATGGCTTTCTGTAGGTGACACACATAGTCAGGTTTGTCTGGATCCTTGAAGCCAGTAGGTTGAGCCATATACACATTGTCATTGAGTGGACCTTGCAAGAATGCATTATTCACATCAAGTTGACTCAAAATCCAGCCTCTTGTCACCGTTTAAACTTAATATGATTCGGATAGTCGTTGGTTTTACTACTGGACTGAAGGTTTCTGAGAAGTCGATGCCAGGTCTTTGATGAAACCCCTTAGCTATGAGTCTTCCCTTATGTTTATTTACTGTACCATCAGAATTTCTTTTAAGCTTGAATATCCACTTACATCCAACCAAATTTTGATTGTTTTGTGGTGGTACTAATTTCCAGGTTCCGTTTTGCACTAGAGCATCAAACTCTTCAGAGAGAGCTTGTCTCCATTTCGAGCTTTTCATGGCTTGAGCTACTGTGGTGGGCTCAAGCTCGTCATCTTGTTATAGCTGCGCAGTAAGAGTAAGCTTTTGTATAGGTTTACGGATATTATTTTTAGCTCTAGTAATCATACTGTGTGGCGGAGGGACATGTGGTCTCACCGGTTCTTCGTGGGTGCTATTCGCAGGGACTGCAGCAGCCTTGGGAGTGGCGGTTGTAGGAGGCGGAGTGACAAGTGGCAGCAGCGGAGATATGGCCGACAATGGTGTCGGGATCCATGTGGTGACTTGGTCAGGGATGGTGTCAGCTTGTGGCTTGTCAGGCACAGTAAAGAGAAATTCATTTTCAACAAAACGGACGTGACGGCTGACATAGAGACGATTATTATCTCGATCAAAATAGAGGTAAACTATTTGAGAATCAGGATAGCCTAGGTACACGCATGGTTTTGATTTTTCTTCGAGTTTGTTTCTGGTATATGGCCTTAGCCATGGATAGCAGAGACAACCGAAAATTTTCAGTTTGTCATAGTTGGGAATGAATCGAAAAAGGCATGTGTAGGGACATTTGTTTTGTAGTGTTTGTGTTGGCATTCTATTGATAAGATAAACTGCTGTTTTAAATGCATGTGGCCAAAAGATTTTCGGAACTGATGCATGAGACATTAAGGCATGTCCGGTTTCAACTATATGTAAATGCTTTCGTTCTGATAAACCATTGTGTTCTGGGGTGTGGGGCGCGGTTGTTCTGAATTCTATGCCATTGATTGACAGGAATTCAGATAGTGCTATGAACTCGCCGCCATTGTCAGAGTAAAAAGTTTTAATGTGACAATCGAAAAAATTTTCGACAATGGCTTTGAATCGAATAAAAGTTTCTTTGACATCAGAATCAGATTTATTTTTAAGAGGATATAACCACGTATATTTTGTAAAATGATCTATGAACACTACATAATATTTGTGATTGTCATATGATTTGATTGGTGATGTCCATACATCAGAAAATATGATTTGCAATGGTTTTTCAGAATGTAAAGTAGAAGTTGAAAAGGGAAGTTTATGACTTTTATTAATAAAACATGCATTATAGAAATCACTAGATCGAAAAGAAGAATTTAACTGAACTTTATTTGTGGTGAGAATTTGGTTCATGGTCTGTTTAGATGGGTGGCCAAGTCTGGCATGCCAGTTGATGGTAGATGTTGTGACAGCTGATGCTTGGATGGAGGATTGTATCGGCCACTCGTATACGCCATTCCTAGGTTTGCCTTGGAGGATGCGAGACCCTGTTCCCAGCTCCTTCACAGAAAAATCATTAGGTGAGAACTCAACCGATACTTTATTATCAACACAGAATTGAAAAATAGAGATGAGATTTTTCTTCATATCTGGTACACACAACACATTATCTAACTGAAAGACACGTGTAGAAGTAGGAAGAATGCTAGAGCCAGTATGAGAAATATGTAAGCCTGTACCATCACCGATTACTACATCATCACCACCAGTGTATGAATTGTGCAGGGACAGGTTTTGTAAATCCGCAGTCACATGATGGGATGCGCCGGTGTCTAGCAGCCAGGACTGAGCTCCGTGCGTAGTAGGGGCAGCTGCGAAATTTGCACGAGGCTGCCAGGGAGCAGGGGAGGTGACCGGAGGAGCAGCGAGGACAATCCTGTATGTGGGACAATACTTGGTAGTATGACCTTGAACCCTGCAGATTTGACAATATCCAGGGTAAGGTCTTGGGGCTCGTGGTTGAGACCCAAAATAGTGAGGTTGTGGACTAGCTCCAAAGTGCTGGTGATTTTGTGGTGATGCTTGACTAGGATTGGTAGAATTCTGCTGAAGGTGATTTTGTCTCCAATTGTTTGATTGCTGCTGGTTAGAGTAATAAGGTTTCTTCCCTGAATTCTTGTTAGCATAATTTGTCGTGACAGGAAAAGCAGAATCGTCACTGGCTTTCTCCTCTGCTTCAAAAGCCAAAAGTTTTTCATGAAGATCGTCGAAGGAGATGCCAGTGTCCCTGCCACGAACTCGACGAAAAACTTCAGCTTAAGAAGCATCAAGACCCTTTAGTATTTGTGCTGTAATGTCTTCAGGATCCATTGGATACTTCATTTGTGCAAGTGCATCCATTTTGACTCGAATAGAATTCATGTATTCTGTGACAGATAGGGTTCCTTTCTTCAGGAGGTCAAGTTGAGCTTTAATTTGAAGCATTCTTGCACAAGAGGCCTTGCCGTAGGTATTGAACAGAATGTCCATGCTTCTTTGGAGGTGGTGGATGTGGCGATGAATGGTATGATGTTTGGGAAGAGTGAGGCTATAATGGTATTTAGAATCATCTAGTCTTGTCTAAACCAGGCTTCACGAGCTGCATTAGAACTTGAATCAGTGTCTGGGGCTGTGGGACATGGCTTTGTTCCATCAACGAAGCCAACAAGATCGTAGGCGCCAAAGAGACTAAGGAATTGTAGTTTCCATGACAGATAATTGGAGGAAGTGAGTTTGAGTGGGGCTTGGGCAGCAGCATTGCGGGTGATGAGCGGGGTTGTGGTGTCATTAGACATGGTGCTGGAAAAAAAATGGAAGGATCGAGATTAGACGTTAGTCTTTAATGCTCAAGTACCATAATACAGTAGGAATTTGATTGGAAATTTCTGTGTAATATTATTGAAACAAGTTACAGTACTTATACTAATTACAATAGTGAATTGAAAGTAAAAGACATCTATACTGTTTACACTTCTATTTTATGTGTTTTTGTAACTAACAGATATTTAACTTTCGTAATGCATATCAGGTAGCATAATACACATGGGCTTCAAACAAGTGTAATGGGCTTCAAACAACACCAAAGCCCAAGAAGAATGAGCTATGTCAATGGAATGAACGGGATTAGCAGAATGAGCTCTGTCACTTTCCTTTAATATGGTCTTTTATAAAACCAATTTCCAAAATTAATTATTGATTTTTGTTACTTTTGCCTATTATTGAATTTTTAATTGGAGACCTTGCTATGTTTGATGGAATGAAAAGCTTCGATTGAGTTTAAATCAATTTCATTTGTTCATGCATAACTTTCAGGGACAAATTTCTCATGTTTCTTTCGAGGTAAATGATAGAAATTACAATATTGGATACTACCTAGTCGATAGAATTTATCATAATTTGTCTATTTTTGTGAAAACAATTCCATTGCCACAAGAAGAAAAGACAACATTATTTGTTCAACACCAAGAAGCAGCTCGAAAAGACGTGGAGCGAGCATTTGGTGTTCCTCAAGCTCGATTTGCTATTATACGTGGCCCAACACGAATGCGGAATACTGAAACGCTTAGCGATATCATGTACGCATCCATTATATTGCATAATATGATTGCTGAGGATGAACGAGATCAATACAAGGGTGATTGCATATACGACACTGACAATGAGTAGACTGAATCGGCATAGGGTGTTAATCGCGATCTTCCTCCAAACGTCGCGAATATCGTCCAAACCAACGCTAGTCTTCGCAATAGACAAATGCATCGTCAACTCCAAGATGATTTGGTTGAACATATTTGAAAGAAGTTCAGAAACAACAACGAATAGATGCATCGAAATTTTAATATGAACGCACAACATACTCTAATTCTAGTAAACCTTTGACAAATGCGGTGATTGAACTAAAAAAAGAATTTCACTAAGTGGCACTCCTTCCTAATTATAATAAATATACTTATTTTATTTTTAATTTTCATTATTTTTTACTATTTTTATAAATAATTGCTTAAATGTGTTATTTAATTGTATTATTAGTTATGATAAGTGTACTTCGGTGTAATAAAATGTTTGTGAAAACATTAATAATATTATATGTTTTATTAAATAATTTTTTTATCTATATTTAATTATTTTAATTTTTATAATGTATATTAATATTAAAATTTATATTAAAAATTAATTTAATAGATAAAATTAAATAAAATATATAGTATATATAATATTGAATAATAAGTGATAAATAAAATATTAAAAATTTTTATACGTGGGATCCATTTAAAATGAAGTATGGGAGAATGAATGTAGTGATGGGTTGATAAAAATAGGAGGTAATAAAAGATGTATATGTGGCAGGAGAGAGTGTAAAAATGTGTCAGTGTAGGTGATAGAGATGTGAGTATTCTAAGAGATATTTTTTTTCGATTCAAAACACGAGGAATACTTTTCTTGTCATTTTGATACAAGAGGTATATAAAGTACAAATTTTCTTTTTATTACTGTATTGATGGTGTCACGACCCAAAAACCACCTTAGCCGTGACCGACATCTTAACCTCCTCAACTTGAGATTAAGACAAGCCTAATACAATTTCTCAATTAACAAGTATTAAATTATTTAAGTTATTACGATTAATTTATATTTATGTCTTATTCTACCAACACGGTGTAAATTTAATGGAAAATAAATAAAAAGAATATACATCCTTCAAAAAAGACGAACTCGGAATCCATATGCGCTTCCTCGAACCACTTAATCTATGAACTGCAAAGAAAAATAATATAGTATTTGGATGAGTGACAACGCACTCAGTAAATACCAAATACAAAATATAATAATATAAAGGTAAACCGATATGCAGTACATCCACAGAAGTTTCAAAACAAATTAAAAAAATTTGAAAACTTTTTTTATCTCGAATACGGAGTGAATATATTTATATATTTTTTTTAATCAAATCTCATCATAGTTTATACTTCACAAATTCAAATCCTCTTTAAAATAAGGATTCATCGATTTAACATGCAAACCAGTTAAAGTGGTTTTTATCAAATCAGAATTGAGCAAAATCGAAATGGTTTATTAATCCAGTGAAGCTCCAACATTTAACCAAGTCGATCGATTGACACGTGATACCTAGATCCTATCTAGGTACTGTAACGATACGCCTTACCACGTCTTTTTGTTAAGTTAGCACAAAACATACCTCGACCTCACCGTGGGTCCGTTTGTTACCAATGTCACTCTACCTTCAATGATAGACAGTGACGGGACCCAACAATAGATAGTCTCATATAATCGGTCTATGGTCATAACCTACACGTGTGCCAATAGGAAGTATTTATAATTCCCTTCGATAAATCATCACGAATCCAATCTCAAAAACCAAAATCAAAAATTTGTTTTCAAAAATTTATATGAAAGTCGCTTACACCAATAAACTCGAATTTATTTTCACAAATTATTTCTCTAACATTTTTCAAATCATTTAAAACTCAATTTTCATTAATTAATATGAAATTCATGGATAAAAATGGCTTTAAAATCAATCAATTAGTGAAAACTTGAAATCATGATTTAATAATTATATTTCACCAAACCAACCAGAAAATATCGTTTCGATTCTCAAATCGATACTCAATAATTAATTTTTACACCCAAATTCCTCACACATACTTTTCAAACACGTTTATATATACAACCATAGACATACGATTTATTAAAAAACTGTTATATTAATATATAGTATATCACGTAGTTTCCTGTTAAAGAGACTCAAACCTTATTTCGAAGAAACACAAGATCAGACGCCCAAACTCAAATTATTCAACCTATTTTAAGAGTGAAAGATTTATTAATTCACAGTCCTCCCAAAATATTACATCAATTCATATATGTCTTACATGTCATAAATGAGCATGTCAAGTCACATCACAAAACTCACAACATGAAGTAAGCGTATCAATATGTGGACAATTGAGGCCTAAATCAAAACATAGTAAATTAAGCATAGACAATTCAGTATTGAACCTTTCATAATTATACATTTATTTATGAAGCACTAATAATAACTTCTCAATTAACATTAAATAATTAACATATAATTTTACTTTCCCTTCGTCATTGACAACGAGCCACACCAAACACTTTGCCATCAACAAGTCTGGAATAGGTAGAACGTAATCACTCAACTCATCATGAAATTCTAATACACAATATATTTTCAAATTTCTGAAATTCAGTTTACATAAAAAGAAAATAGTGTCTAAAGTAAAAAATAAAATAAAATAAAATAACATCATCCACTCCGAAGATGTTTATTTAACACTAATAATTTTGATATAATTTTTCAGATTTAAGTGATAATTAAATTTTCCAAAACTCATAATTTTGATTTCTAATCAAGAACATAGAACATTAAACAACACAAGACAAGACAAGCTTAGTCATAAAAATCAGCAAAGAGGTCAATTTAGAGGGACTAATTATTACTTACACAATCTAGATTTTTTTGGATTCCATAGATCTCTTTACCCGACACTAAGCTATTATTAACCTTCACCTTAATTAATCATTTATGAATAGAAAATTGAGAGATGCCTTACACGAAGAGAGAGATGAAACCAAGTGATGGTTCTACCGAAACAAACTGGTGATCCTCAAGACTTTTATGCCTTTAATTAAAATGGAAGAAAGGTCAAGAGATAAAAAAAATGACCGAAGGAGTCGGTGGAAGAAACATCCAGAAATAAAATTTGTCCAGCTGAATCCTCAAGTTATTATATTCTTTTCAAAACAGTCCACAACTATACCGGCTAATTAAATTAGGCGGTCAACTTTTCCTTTATTTTATCACATCAATCTCTACACTAATTAACCCAATCAAATCCTTTATTCAATTTTATATTGTTATTTGTATCAAGAAAGTGACTTTTGACTCACTATGTAATTAAGTGGCAAAATATAATTCCTAACATCACCTAAATGACAATATTTTAGGATATATATATATATATATAATTTACATAAAAATTTTGATTTCTACAGAATTTTAAAGTCCGAATGTAACAGATGGGATATTTGTTTATCTCACAAATGGAGAGATTGTGAAAGAAAAAATTACTTAGGTAAAACTAATACATTGACTCAATATTCATTTTAATATAAAAGTATCAGTTTATAATATCGGCATTCTTTATATTTTCAGTAACATCTTTTAATTATCACCTTTTTATTTGTCTATTATTTGCATAAAACAGATACATGTTCATTTCTTGTTGGTAAAGTTAGATCAAATTATATATCTATGTAATTTGAAGGTGCCTATATTATTTTAATGAATCTTTATCAATTCCATATTATTTGTCTTCTATCAAGCTGGGAACTGTAATTGCGTCAACATTAACTCGTGTATCATGTACAAAAGTGTAGTATTGTGGCGCCGCATCTCGACACACCACTTGGGTCTAGTGTAGAATCTATTGATATTTTGTATATCTTTTAATTTTTGTGGAATTGGATTTTAATTATGTTTCGAAACTTATACCTACTTATCGTGAGGAGAAATAAATATTTTTATAGAAAGTGTAAGCTATATGTTTAGTGAAATTTTTCTTTAATTAACAAAAAATTTTAAATTTTCTTTAACTAGAAATAAATTCATAAACAAAAATGAATTTATAAATAATTATATATATATTTTTAAAATAAATTTTTAAATCAATTTCTTTATCTTTATTTTTATCTTTATCTTTATATATAAATATATATTGAATTCAATGTGAAAATCAAATAAGGAATCAACATCGTTAGTAGCTAGTCAATAATGTGATTCGGCTACATGTTGACACCGCACCGAGCGAATGTGCGCCATAAAAAAGACACTAGCGGATGTCAAGAAAAGGCCTGTAACGACTGCGTCCTATCTCATTTTCGGAGATATTTTTTTGATTTTACGTCTCGAAATATTTTATCGCATAATAGATTAATCAAATCGATCGAAACCTTTAGAGTCGAATTATCATGAGGCTTAAAAGTTAACCCGAATAAAATTCGTGAAGTATCTTAATTAACTAAATTTAAAAATCTACAAACTATTCAATATTTAATTGTTGCAGATTGCAACTGACCGACCTCAGAGAAACTTCTATCACAAGCCGTAAACAATCAATACAATTGACAATTGTTAAGTTAACTTCACATACAACACTTAAATTTTACGATTAAGATCTCAAATAGGAGTCACCAACGTTGACCAAGGTGGAAGCCAAAATTTTGTCCAAACCTTATTAGGTAAAAATCATATATAGAATACAAAACAGTAAAAAACTTTTAACCAACATGCCACAAGCTTTAACCCTTTTAAAAGCCACCACATTATCAGTATAGTCAATATAGAGTCAGAATAGAAAACTTCTACAAAACCTTATCATTTTCAATGCATAGTAACTCAGTAAAAAAAATCAATCTATAATAGAACTCGTATAATTGTAGTGATGTAGTCACAGTCCAAATAATTGTCCAAAGGAAGTAAAAATACACAGCCTATGGTACAAACTTCCACGTTGTCAAAGCTGTCACCCAAATACAAACTTAAACTCCTCACTATTATTTTGTCCCAGTAAAAAAAATATGTTACCATCTTTTCTTTCAACTGTCAGATCAAGTGTCAAGCCCAAATTCAACTAGTAGCAGGACATGGTGAAATCAAAAACACACAATGTCAAAAAGGCTACGAAGACAAACAAGAACCATGCTACCAAGACTTCATAAATGTCTTTTAATAATTCAAGGGAAGAAGACTTATTATAAATTGACTATCACAGGAACTCTCGAAGCAACCACCATTGCCAAGATTGCAACACAACTATCATAAACAAATATGGTCTCTCGATTCAATTCTATGTACAATCCAATTCGGTCAGGATACATGATATCGGTAAGCCATTTCTACTTCAATTCCATACAAGTTAGAATACACGAAAAATCTAACCGATTCAATCGAGTACTCACTGTCCAAAAACAGAATTTACCGGAGTCATCAAAATCATGTAGACGACATCATGAGGATCATGTAACCGGTCGTCCTTGGCCGAGCCGATTCCGTTTAGGCACTGAGTTGACACCGATTCAACGAACGAGTCGAGACCGAGTCACTGATTCTTTGCCAAGTTAGAGCTCCAGGAGCTTCCATATACGTCGGCAAGCCTTTTCCAACCAACGCCGCCGTGAGAACCGACGAACTGAACATTTCGAGGTAAATTTTGGCCACCAATAGCTTTCCAAACACGTAAATTTTGATGTTAAAACACTCCTAATAGCCATTAGAACAACATACTAAGTGATTAGATCAAGATTTGAACTTTTAATATTTTTAACCGAAACCCTAAAAATCAAATTAAAGACGAACAAAGCGAAATTAGAGAATACTAACCTGATTTTCAACTTCTATAAGTGGAAATCTATCAGAAATGACCCGTCTCGTGGTCAGAGGACGCCGGAAATGGCGAATCGCCGGCGAAGCAAAGAAATCACAACGAGAGGAGCCTGTCGCGAGGTAAAAGACGAATGATTGAACCGGTTCAGTTCAATGATTCTTATAGATGAGGTGAACCGATTCAAAGTGTTTAAATGACTATTTTGTCCTCGAGTCTTTAAAGTAATTACAAAAGTATATTCTGTCACAAATATAGTCAAAGGGTAAGACCGTCTTTTCCATAGCCCGAACCTAATTTTTTCTTCCGAACCTAAAATAAACATTTTTACTTGTTTCGAACCTACCAAATTTTTACAGTAGATAAAATAAATTCCGGAACATAATATTTAAAAATTGGATTTAAAGAACTCATATCTATTTTATTTTGAGTAATTTAAAGTTAAAAGAAATGATTTAAATATAATTAATTGTTTTAAAAATTATTTGAAGTAATTACTCAATTTAGAAAATTATGGAAAATTGATAATATATTATTTGGAATATTTTGTTAATTTGATAAATTTTTTTTATTATAAAAAATATTTAATTGAATAATTGGACTAAGGAAAAATTGATTATAGAATATAATTAAAGAAATGGGTTTAAGGTAAAGATTGATATAAAATAAAATAGATAAATGTTTTGAATCTAAATTAGAGTTATTACGATGAGTGAGACGCGTAGAAATTAATTCCTGTAAATTCTTTTCAATAAATTAAAGTACCTACGATATGAATAACCATTATTTCGATATGTCGATAAGTTGCGATGATAATAAGACGGGACGAACTGAGGAGCTAAATAAGGTAGAGTGTTACTTTGATTTTCTCTATGAATGTATTTTACTGTTTGATGAACTATATATTACTATGCCATATATATGATTCCCGGTAAATGCTTTACGATTTGTTTAAATATATGGCATAGATATGTATTATAGATTCCAAAATTGGAGAGAACCTTCACAAACCCTAAAAATAAGGTTTTGCCTTGCTTCTTAATGATTTAAAAGCAAGTTTTTGCTTACGACAAATGAAAAGCAAATTTTTGCTTTATTATACATAAATATGAACCCAATAAACGAATGTTTTATTAATGATTGGATTCGGTCAACTTCGTGACGACCCAATCCTGAATGAGTATTAGGTCCTTGTGACCCCGTTATTGAAAGTCTGATCAGATGGTACGACTCTCCTAGTATATCTACAATATTAGCTGGAGTCATATATGCGCCCGTGTTGAAGGGTTGACGGTAGATTAACGGTTTTCCACTGTATGAGTTCGATGATAAATTAACGTTTAATGAATATTTTTGTTTGATTTCAAATATTTATTTTAATAAAGTAACGATATAACGGTATCTTAACATTTAACGAATATTTCTGTTTGTGTTCAGAAATACTTACAAAAGGGCTACGAGGCATCAATAGTTTCCACTTCCGCAAAATTACGAAAGGGCTAACGATGAACGAAGGTACCAACGAGCATCGCCTCCGGTTCCGTTAAAGCGGGGTCGGGAGCGGGGCGCCACAAGACCGTACCATCCGATCAGTTAATACGCTATGGGGTCAACCATAGTTGTTCAAATCCCATAAGTCAACCAAGGTTTTTCAAATCCTCGAAAATAAATGATCTTCGAAGAAGACAATTTTATTTATTATAGATAATAATTATGCTTTATTTTTTTAAAATTCTCCTTAATTTTTAAATCTATATATCTTTATATTTATAGATATAATGCTATACCACATTATAAAACAATTAAACTTTTAATTATAAATAACATAGCATAGTAAATATTTAAAAGCTTTTGAATTATTTCTGTAGAAAGAAATAAAATAATACGTACTGTTTCGAAAATTTACACGAATTAAATCGTACACGTCACACTCGTCATAATATTTTTATCTTTAATTAAACTATTTTTTTAATTATATTATATAATAAATTTTTTCTTAATCCCATTATTGAATTAAATACTTTTATAATAAAAAAAATCTTAGAAAATTTACACAATATTCCAAATTATTTGAAACAATATACTTTCATTTTTCCATAATTTTCTAAAGTCATTTACTACTCCAAATAATTTTTAAAACAATAATTTACATTGACAATATATCTTTTAATTCTAATTTATTCAAAAATCGAAATAAATTAAATCTGTTATCTTTTAAATACAGTTTTCGCATATTATGTTCAAAATAATACTTTTAACCTACTGTAAAAACTTTGGTAGATTTGGAATGAATAAAACTGTAATTATTAGGTTCGGTTTAATGAAAAGAAAGTAATACCCTTTGACTATTCCGGAATACATAAAGTATTTTTGTAATTACTTTCATGACTTCAGGGCAAAATAGTCATTGGATATTTAAAAATCATTATTACATCTTCTCCTTCATTTACACGATCAACTTTCTCTCTCTCTGCGACGGCGACCGCCGTACTCCACAATCCAGTATGCAAATCGAAGCTCTCGACGTGGGAATTCTGAAAATAAGGTTATTTTTGTGTAATTCGTAACGGTTTGTCTTTAATTTCGATTTTAAGTTTCGGTCAAAAAAAATCATATCGTTATTTCTCCTCCATCTTTTAGTATGTTATTCTATACTTCCTAAGGATCATTTTGACATGAAAATCGAACTGATTGGTATAGATTAAGGAGTTGAATTCTTACCTTGAAGTTTCGGTCAATGGTCAATGATCGGTTCTATCCGATTCGAACTCATTCGGGGTCTCTTTTGGCGTCAGCGACGACGATTCACGCGATTCTAGTCCGATTTAGTGTGATCAACGCGTCAATTGTCTCGGTTAGAGTTAACTCTTTGATGAAAGTCTGTCATGGCTCCAAGCAACCCAACACTCGTATTACTACTCTTATTTGTTTTAACTATTTCTTCTGATCATTTCGAAGCCAATGCCCATTTCTCACCAAGCTTTTACTCAAGAACATGTCCTCAAACAATCTCTATAGTGAAGCAAGGAGTAATTAAAGCCATTGAACAAGAAGCTCGAGCTGGGGCTTCTCTTCTTCGATTACATTTCCATGAGTGCTTCGTTCAGGTAATACTATTTATAATTAAATTAATATAACTTCTACGTAATTACTATACTTACATCCCAAAATACTTATTTTGTCAATATTAATTTGCATGTAATGTATTTAGAAAATTGAAACCTATCTTGGTATGGAGGCAGTAAAATGATAATTTTCCATTCACGAATTGAGTTTAATTCGTTCAGGGTTGCGACGCATCGATATTACTGGACGATAACGCGACGTTCGTTTTTCGGCTGCCCCCAACAACAATTTGATTAGAGGTTACGATATCGTGGATGACATTAAATCCGAACTGGAGGAAGCTTGTCCTGGAGTTGTGTCTTGTGCTGACATTCTTGCCCTTGCAGCTGGCGACTCCGTTACCTATGTAAGCCTCCATATAGGAATGATGAAATCTCATAAATATCTCAATATATATACATCAACTGTTATTGGTATGAATATATAACTGTTCTTTTTTTGCAGTTAGGGGGTCCTTTCTGGAAAGTTTGGTTAGGAAGAAGAGATTCAGTTACAGCGAGCAGGGCTCTGGCCAACACAACCATACCTCCACCCAGTTCGAGTCTTACTGCTCTCATTAAAAACTTTGCCGCACACAACCTTTCCGTTATAGATTTAGTAGCTCTTTCAGGTATTTCATTCTACTTCTCATGAATTTTACCTTTAGGAATTAACAGGTTGATTTGATTTTGGAAAATGGGCTATTCGGTCCCTCAATTTAGCGTTTTACAAGATTTAGGCCTTTTATCTTTTTCATCCTAATCATATACTCGTATATATAAAAACATTCCCATGCGACCAACATTTTTCATCCCAAGCTATCATATATGTGGCAAAACAGTGCTGCATTTCATCATCTTACTGGTGCCAAGTGGTAATTTTTATTTTAAAAGATAAATTTTACTGGAAAGAAAGGCTGAAGTCAACAGTTGGTGCTGTTATCCTAAGATATCAATCGTGACGGGGTGAAGTCACCTGTCACCCTCTCCCATCTTTTAAGTGGTTGATGGTTTCGAGGGAAACACTGTCTAATACACCTCCTCCCTCGATTTTAAAAGGAAAAGCAAAAATTCGGTAAAACGTTAGAATTGAGGGACCAATTTTTTATAAAGTGCGTTTCTAAAGTTAGAAATGAACAATTACTTCACTATAGCAAGGACTAGGAGTCTAGGACTATCCATTAATTTCAAGCACTAGAAATGTCACTATTATATTATATTAGGACTGTGCCTTAATTTGCAATTATAACTTAAAAAGGAAAATGCATTAATATTATTATAGTATGATAAATTTTCCAATGAACATGTGCACACACCATTGGGCTGGCTTAGATGCGCATCATTTAGAGGACACATATACAATGACTCAAACATTGACTCATCCTTGGCCAAGTCACTCAAGAAAATCTGTCCAAAGAGTGGAAACGGCAGCGTATTAGCGACCTCGATCTCCAAACTCCGACCTATTTCGATATTCGGTATTACTAGAATCTGCTGAGAAAGAAAGGTCTATTGCATTCAGACCAAGTGCTCTTCAGTGGGAGTAGCCGTCCTATCGATAATCTAGTTAAGATATATTATCTCAATACATTTGCTTTTTTCGACGCCTTCGCTAAGGCTATGATCAAAATGGACAAATTCGGAAAAATTGCAGAAAGGTTAACTAAATCATCAATCGTCACGGATTTTATTAAAAGTTAAGTGTCGATGATCATATCAAACTAGAAAGAAATTAAGTATGAATATGGAACGAAATCGTGTGTTTATCAATGCTATATATGGCAATGCATGTATGAGTTTTTTACATTCTGGTATGAAAATGAATTAGACTTGCAGAATAGGAGTATATTCGTAATTGGGCCAGGAATATATCATCAGTTTAATTAGGTAATTTTATGAAATGAATATGAACCGTTGTACTGTACTAGTACTAGCTCTGTGTTCAGAAATTAAGAATTGGTTGGTCATAAGCTAGTTAGAAATTCAGGATCAGTTTCGACCCGGGTCTACTTTCGAAATGACTTTTGACCAATGCATGGTCCACTCACATCGATCGATGCATGCAGACCTGAATTGGATCGAAATAATTGACCATACCAATCCGAATTTGATCCAAACCAAATCTGACCGAAGTTCATGATCTGAATCAATCAATGGTAACAAAAGAGGATAAAGTTAAAAAAAAGACAAATATACTGTTCTTCAAAATCGTCCACTTCACTTTTAGGCCAAGGTTTTGATAATTCAGGAGAAAACCAATGGCTCAGTCGCTCAGATATGAAAATGCACGTGATCACCGAAATACAATACAACAAAATTGGCAGACAAATTAGAAAACCGGGGAAGTTACTCTCAGCCTTTAGTTTGAAGATTCCAGTGTTCTAATAAAATAAAAGTATAATTATAACATGTCTTGAAAGTTATACCCTTTACTGCCCCTTTTTCATTCTGTATAAATCAACCATTACTTGAAACTCAAAATTAAACAAAGAAATATACTCAAGATGGATGGAATTCAGTCTTGGGTTTCAAATCACAAGCTCGCTTCTACTGGTAAGTATAAAAGTCTACTCCCCCATCTAATTCTCCATCCAAATTAGCTGAAAATATTTTTTTTATCCAAAATACATATAAATTTGACAATTTCCTCCCATTTTATCTCATACCCATCTACTACCATATTTTATGTATATTTTACGGTTTATGTATACATTAAACAACTTATTTCAACATATAATTTTTAATTCAATTTAAATTCAAATTATATAAATGATTATATTATATTATCTACAATATTCGTAGAACGCATTTGAGTAATTTTTTGGACAAAATAACGAGCGGATTCCACACAAAATTTGATTAAAAAATGATGTTGACCACCAATTTTTCCAATATATTTTTACATTGTATCTACATTACTAATGTTTATCAAAGTTATATTGTTCAAATTACTAGTTTTGTCTTTATTTCCTTGAATTTATGTGAAATCTCAAATATTTATATTTAATTTGAGATGGAAGGAGTATTCATTTAAGATTAATCAGTACTTTCCTGTTCAATAATACATGACATTTTATACGTATTTTTATTTTGATAACAGATGATTTTCCAACTTATTTAAAGAAATATAACTGATTTTTTTTTTCATGACGTATTAAGAATACATGAGATGATTAAATGGAGAAAATAAGTTCATATTTCTTTAAAACCAGTTTGAAAATCACATGATATGAAAATAAAAATATATTTAAAGTGTCATGTATCATGAGACGGAAGGAGCAGTAGATAATAATTATATTGTTTCTAAAGTTAATTACTTGAGATTCATGTATACTCATTGGTGAACAATGTATTGTACCGTAGGGACACCTTGGGTGACTTCAATTGGTAGGGACGGACCCACGTTGAGGACCAAGGTCCCATCCAATTCTGAAAAACTATTATATATGTATAAATATATTGTTGTTCAATATGAAACATAAAGTGATGCACAGTTTAGTGGTTCAATAGCATACATGTAAGAGAGAGGTTTTAGGTTCAAGATTCAATATGTGCAGTGTATCCTTTTTTATTTATTTTGTCATCTTTATGCAGCATTTTCAATTTATTTTTGTCAATTGTCATTTATTCTCATTATAAGTTTAATATACCATATTTTATATTATTTCTTATTAATATATTGTAATATATTTAAGATTATTCTATTAATCAATTGCTACTAAATTTTCCATCAAAACTACTGTATTTATTCTATATAAAAAACTTACACTATATTTTATATAAAAATGATTTTAATTTGAAAAAAAAAATCCTACAATTTTATATAAAAAATTTCACACTATTTTTATTTTTAAAAATTAGTATAATAGAGAGGTCTTATGTTCAAGACTTTCATATAAAAATAATTTTAATTTGAAAAAAAAAAGTCTACAATTTTATATAAAAAATTTCACACAAATTTTATTTTTTTAAAAAAAATTATACTAGATTTTATATAAAAATAATTTTAATTTGAAAAGAAAAAATTCCTACTAATTTTTGGTCCTACCTGCTATTCGATCCTGAATCCGCCTCTAAATAGGGACGTCGTTGGCTTATAATTCTCGCACGAGAAATCCATTAAAGCCAAGTATTAAGCTTATACGTGCCAGGTATAAGTTCAGAAAACACATGTATATCATTGTACCACACACATTTATAGTCGGTGACTAATACGCACTTGTTTTGTTCTATTAGAAAAAAATAATGAATTAATTGACATGCATATAATATTAATTTATCAAATTAGTTACGAGAAAATCGCATGAGATTTTTATATTTATGTATGTTTCTTGATATGTTTGTAAATATAGGATGCATGCGCAAGCCATAACATTGGGAGTGTTCTCAGGTGCAGCAGCATACCATTACTACCGGAAAACAAAGCAAGAACAAGCATAGTGTGCTTCTCCAGATCATTCTACTCTCATTCTTATAAAGATCCATCCTCAGTCACAAAGATATACTTTGCACCTTATGAACGAATTGGGCTAAAATGAGGACGGACGCATGATTGAATACTATGATAGTGTCAAAAATTTACAATAAATTTAGAAATTTAAAATTTTGGTCCCGTCCGTTGGACATGTTTATTATGCATAATAAATATTCAATTATATATTAAAAAATCCATGATAATGTATAAAAATAATTTTCTTATTATCAATAAGATATATATATATATATATGTCCATTTTAATTAGGAAGAATGAAAATAGGAAAATAGAATTTAGTGGGATTTTGATTAGGAATAAGAGTTCAACTAGGAAGTTGGAAAAAAATATTGTGTATTGTAATTTAATTAAGAATAATTTTTAAATAATAAATAGACAAAAATACATGTGCCGAATGTTTTGTATTGTAATTTTGATTCGACCATAAAATTTTTAATTTGAACAAATTAGAAAGTTCCTATTGTCTGTGAAGATAATAGTAAAAAATTATTGACACATCTCGACTTTTTAGGTTGTACATAGCTTAAATCTATCAAACTCATAACATTTGACATGATATAATTATTAGCTAAGTATCTTAAACAAATGTTCTTTAATGAAAAATACATTCATATTATTATGAATTGATTAATTATTTATTGAGGTTTATATATATTTTCACTAGTATACATTTTGAATCAAGTTAAAAAATTAAGGTGAAAATCTCTAACTCAACTACTAATCTACGAAATCGTAAGTGATTATGTTATCTTATGTCTTTTAATGATAGATTAAAATTTGGAAAAATACTTATATCATGTCGATATTATTTTAGTTTTGGGCTCTTGCCCTTTCATTTGTTTACAATGCTTATGCATGCAACTTTGAGGTGAGCAATGCTATTGTGAGTAGCAAAGACGAGTGTAACATTGATGTGAGAGAAATTCTTATACATGTAATGGCAACCTCTCCAGGAATGTCATCCACCTTAATAAATATGGTCATCCTTACTTATTCATGACTTATGCCCTCTCAAATTATTAGTAAAATTTCATCATAAACAAATGCTCCATTTCAAGGCTTAATTGCAGACATGAGCTTTCGTAATGTTTCAAGCAATTGAGACTCGAAAGTAATTTTTTTTTTATTATTATTCATGTGAAGCCCATTTCATCATCTAGAAGCATCCATAACTCTATCTTTTGACTTCCATTGCTATAATTACCATTTAGGAAAGAAAAATATTTGAAAATTTCTCCACAATATTCTCTCTAACAATATCATTGATTTTATTTAAATACATTGTCCTTTCGAACTCTTTTATCCCTATTTTAGTCCTAATTACTCCACGTATAAATAGAGAAAGGGAATAATATCTTTTTTCTAAGATTCAATTATCTTGATTTTATAATTATTCGTGCTTTTTTTTATCTAAGTTTTTCAACTTTCTTTTAAAATTTTTTTTTTTTGGAATAATGGTGAATCTTTCACCATATTTGAAAGAAAAGACAATGGTGAAGTATCTAGAACCTCTTTAAACATTGACAAGCTCTTGATGTCTAACAACAACACTATTGAACTCATAAACAATCCCTTACCTTCATACCTTGGGCTCGAGAAGTGACCATGACCTTAATTCTCAAGGAAGAACACCTTGCTGGAGAAATTGTTCAACAAGTGGGTTGCCCAAATCCAATCATCATAAGCTTCTTGTGAGTAACTGGCCATTCATAAGGCTTTTGAAGCTAACAACCCATACTTTGCACGGCTTGATGATATCGTTTGTCGTTATGGCAATTTTTTGACTAAGATTGTGCTTAGTGACGCCATAGTAACTTCTAGAATCTACTATAGTAACAACTTGAATGTTGTACTCGCTTTCTTAGAGTCCATGTCTTTAGATACCAATATGCTACATACTTCTCGAGGTGAAATGTCCACCGATTTATGAGGCATAGAGTGTATTTATTTGGACTTAATAAGTCTTTATGAGCCTCTAAATTTGAATGAATCAGATTCAGGTCTATTAAGAGTATTTTTTAAAATTTCTTTTTTATCACTTTATATGTCTTACTCTAACTTGTTGGTCTACCAATCAACAACTGCTTGTACGAAGAAGTTGTTCCTCATTTGGCGATTATTGAATACAAAACATTGTTACCTTCATTTTCTAATTATCTCTCTATTGGGTATCATTGTTGTTGTAGGAGAAAAGACGCCGAGGCTCCCTCCTGGAGTATTCATGACTAGACGAAATCATGGTTTTGAGAACTTATTTGTGATCACATTGTCGAGAAGTCTTCTCCTTTTCGTAAGACAAACAAGTCAAGTAAGACTAAGGTCATCATGAATGACAAACAAGTTGCTACTTTTCAAAAGTGGTATGCAAAACGACGAGATTGATGACACATATCTTGCCGCTTTCCTCACATGCTAGATATGCAAGTGTCTCCAGCCTTCAAATGAGGATGTGATTCGTCTAGGTATATTCCCTATTGTTTGCATGATGGTGAAAGAATGCATGTATTTTTCTACTTTGGTACTTGCAAATCAATTGCCATTCTAACTTTGGATGAGATTTATCTCAATTTTCCTATGCATTTCATCTACGCATGGCTTGCTGCATATTTCAATACTCGTTCTGCCATTCACAACACCCCTCCCCCCTGTTGTTGTGGGAGAAGAGATGTTGAGGGTCCTTTCCTGAGTATTCATGACTAAATGAAGTCGTGGTTTCTGGAACTTGTTCGTGATCACACTGTCGAGAAGTCTTCTCTTTTTCATAACACAAACAAGTTAAGTAAGACTAAGATCGTCATGATTGACAAACAAGTTGCTACTTTTCATAAGCTTGGTATGCAAAGTGGCGAGATAGATGACAGATATCTTGTCGCTTTCCTTACATGCTAGATAACGACCGTGTCCCAATTTTGTTGTCGAGGAATTTCATCATAAATAATTTACCTAATCGACCGAGATATCTCGAGTCGAATCAGGAGAATTGTAATGTTCCGGTAATTATTTCAGTAGGTATAGAAATTTAATTTAATCTCATGCATACATTTATCATACAATAAAAAGCATAATTAAAATTGAAATTCTAATATGACAAGTTATAAATTATTGTAAGTTTATATTGAAAACTAAACAATATATAGACTTATTTGTAATTGATAAAACGTAAAGGATTAAAGTGATTATATATAATTTAAGGGTAGAAAAGTAATTAAGAGAACTTTCATTGTTATCATGTGATGAACCGACTCATATATAGAAAAATAGTATAAAAGTAATAGCAACTGGATTAGAAAAAAAAAAAAAAAAAAGAAGAGGTACAGATAGATATGGAGAGACGGAGAGGAGAAAAAAAGAGAAAGAAAGGTAGGACAAAAAGAGGGAAAGAAGGTAATGAAAATTCATTCATCTAATGCTAAACTAATTAAATTAGGAGGTATTGAGTGCAGGTTAATTGATTGTTTGTTGTATATTGATATTTCAATTTTAATGGAGTGTTATATAAGTTGTAGCCTTGTTTAAGAACTTCTTGAATTTGAGTTGTAGGTTTGTTTATGCTCTCAACGAGTTGTAGGCTTGTTAACTCCTCACCGAGTTATAGGCTTGTTTATGTTGATACCGAGCTGTAGCCTTGTTTAAGAGCTTCTCGAACCCAAGTTGTAGGCTTCCTCAAGTGCTCAATGAATTTAGGAAATTGAGTTCTTGTTAAAAGTAATTCTTGTAGTATTAAAGAGACATGTGCAAGATAATAAAATTATTATTACCTTGAGAAATGAAGGTGTTAATATTATCTCGGTTGTTTTGTATTTTAAGAGGTGAGAATTTTGAGTGTATTATATTGATTATCGTGAAAATGGTTATCTACCAATTTTCAAGGTGGTATATATGTATATATGTCTTCTGGAAACTTGAAGGACTTGATAAAATATAGAGATCCTTCTAGAATATTTTCAGAAATATAGAAAAGTCCAAGTACAGATAAAGAATTGCCAGATAATAAGATAATGTCAGGTCTACGGACCACCTAGTGACAGGTTATGCGCATATGACATGCTCATTCATGCTAGTTAGACCTTTAGCTTAATGATTCCCGTTATGGTGACAACAGGACATAAAGGTCGTGTATTTTTACGCAACCACCTTGCAGTCAGTCCGCTACCAAGGTTGGATAGTTATCCTCTGCAGAAATAACCCAGAAGGGGCCAGTCTTAAGGTTTAAGACTATTTAGAGACAGTTTTTATTGCCTGAGTTAAGTTTACGTTATATATAGTATAGTATCCAGAACTTTTTTATAACGATAATGAGTTTAGTATCTAAATGCTTTATATATTGTGTGAAAGAAATGATGTGAGTCGATATAGAAATGTGTTCATGAAACTTTGGTAGAAGATATAATTCCTTTACTAAGCTATATGCTTATGTTTTTAAATAATTATTTATGTATTTGATGGCGCACGGAGTCGCCGTCGACGGAGCTTAAATAGAAAAGGCAGAGGGAGCTCGAGTTCTGGCGATTAGAGCGTGAAAGGAAGGTGTTGCTCGCGAAACAGAAGTTTAGGATAGAGTGTGAGGGAGAGAAGGGGGTGGTGGTGGTGCGGCAGAACAGAGATGGTGAAGGGGTGGCTGTCCAAGAAGGGAGACGGCGGCAAAGAATGGTGCAGTAGAGATGGCCTGTGGTGTGTGCGGCGTGGGAGAAGAAGAGAGTGACGAGAGGGGGCTAGGGTTTTGAGGGTGGTCGGAGAGAGAGACAGTGGTGGCTGGTAGAAGGTGACTGAGGTGGGGTGGTCGGAGGAGCAAAGGTGTAGGGGTGGCTGTCCAAGAGAGGGAAGAGATGAGAGGAGAGGGGCGAAGAGATTTTTAGGGTTCTGGTGATTAATTAAGTTTAATTAACGATTAATTAAACTTTAGGTTATAATTAAGGTAAGATATAATAAGTATTATGTTACAAGGGAGAAGACACGAAGTCTAAGAACCCTAATCTTACAATAAGCACAAACACTCATTTTACACAAGAAGCTCATAACAAGTAATCTCTATTTTTTCATATAATCATTCATTGTTTGAATTTAATTGTTCATTACATAACATATATATAGATAGAAGGGGACATGCCCTCGTAAATACGAAATAAAATTTAAGGACTAAAACTGAAATATATAAATAAAAGTGTGAGGAGAACATAAGACACCCTCAGATTTGGGCGAATTTACAGTTTGGTCCTCGAACTAAGAAGCTGACTGCGTGCGTCCTTGCGTGCAGCTTAGCATTGACCAGATTTGACCATGAGTGACAAAACCCTCCAATTGGAGCTATTCTAGGCGACGAAGGATATTTCCATGACTTTTCCAGGTTGAAATAATTTCCAAACAGCCTAGAGTTTTCTTTCGAGCAAGGATAACGAATCGGAGAAATCGACCGGGACGGTCCGCCATCAGTATTTCCCTCTTTGCAAGCTAGTAGAGACTGAAGCAAGCTTCACTAAATCCAGATTTTATGGTGATATAGCAAGTCGGGTTACGCATTAATAGAGTGAGTCTGAGCATCATGTAGTAGACTTCGGTAAAAAGAAAAATATATATGTACTAGTTTGACTAGAAATAAACTTTGATACATTGTCGTTTAACATACTATTTATGCAAAGCTTGTTATTTGAGATATCGTTTAAATGTACATGTTCGTTCAGTAAGACCTTTATCAAATTTAAGCAGACCTAATAGAATGATAGAAAATGACACGTAACGATCTCGTAGTCCATAGTAGAGCTAGGAGGGATAGGAAATGCACATATGCAAGTACCTCCTCCCTTCAAATGAGGATGTGATTCGTCCTAGTATATCCCTATTGCTTGCATGATGGTGAAAGAATGCATGTATTCTTCAACTCTGGTATTCGCAAATCAAATGCCATTCTATCTTTCAGTGAGATTTATCTTGATTTTCCTATGCATTTCATCAACGCATAGCTTACTGCGTATTTCGAAACTTATCCTTAGGTCTTCTCGCCAATAGCTCTTCACACTAGTAGTAGTAGAAGCAGTTTTCAATTATTATGGCATTGTGGGAAAACTGTGCTAAAGTCTTTTTAATGACTAAAGCTCATTTTTCGATCAGTGGATACAATGGTTTCCTTATGTCGTAGTTTGTGTAGCCCTACTGTCGTGCTACTACTTTGAAAGACGTCAGAGATAGACATGACTTTGAATATTTCCTCAATTTTTGTTCTTGCATATTAACATATATATAAAGTTCTTGCTTTGTGCTTTATATTTACATCCTTCATTGATTTAGTCGTCAATTCAATTTTCCATCCAGATGTCTCTATTACCTCATCACTTAGCGTTTTAAAGTAGTTCTTCGAATCCAACATACGATCTTCTTCCAACTCTCAAGTGGTCTTACCTTCAGTACGCAATCTTGACGAATATGAAGTGACAAAGGATTGCTTCACTTGGTGGAACCTAGTTTATAACTCTTGGTTTCCAGACTTTGTCTAATGTAAACCCATCACTCTTGTCAAAAAACTCGTTTTTGACCATATATAAGGCATCTGCACCTAGAATGATGTGAAGGGATGTGCCTCAAACTCGAAGAAAAGAAAATTTGTTGAAAACACCAAATAAAAAAAGGCTCGAAGTGAGCTTAAATCTAGAAAATCCTCTAACTTTGGTGTAAGCTCTTATTTTTTTTCTATCTTTTTACTACTCCCTAACTTGGCCAAGTTTTTTAGGAGGATTTGAATCTAGACACCTTCTTGGACACTGGCACAAGTTGTAGAACTTGTCCAATCCCCTTTGAGTGAAACATTCCACAAGCTACAAAGGAGGAAGGCTCATGAGGAGGAATTGGAGATTGAAGCAAGAGTTGTTGAAATCAAAGCACCTGTTAAACCAAATACATAATACTTACTTAAATATTCTTCTAACCATCATCCACAAAAAAAAAAAAAAAATCGAACAAGAATCCATGGAGAGTTCGGGTCAACTTCGCTTCTGTTGGAATCCTGATCTCGGTCGTTGTGGGATTCTCTGAGTTGTTCTTTGATTTGGGTCTACCGGACCTGTCAAGAATGAGATTTGACTTCCTAGTCATGGATCTAGAAGGAAAACTGCAGATTGATGAAGATGAGATATTCATTTTTGTCAGTAGTTTTTAGAAGGGGATCGAGAGCATCGTTTTCGTTTTCCTTCTTTCACTCGACGGATATAGTTTCTAATTCTATCTATATCTTTATTGAATTATTTTTTGACAAAGCTCTGTGTACGTGGACTTTCCGTATCAGATAAAAATGAATGGGTACAAGGATGTATTGTGCACGCCCTCAAAGCAATTCACTTCGTACAAGTTTTGACAAATGTATAGGGGTATTGAAGTAAGTGAACATGTCATAAGTGAGCTTTGCTGATAAATACAGCAAAGATGGTGTGACGTTCACTAGTAGAAAATAGGGCTAGCGCCACGCCACATGTCTCCACGGTCAAAAAAACGTGGCGTAAGGCTATCTATGGTCAAGGTTTCTTAATTGTAGTAATATTTACCTTCTACGAGTATAACAGGATAAATCACCACGGTTTAGAAACCGTGCAGAGTGTATTTTGATATCCACGGTTGAAAAACCGTTACAATAGGGATGAACATGATTAATTAACTTTTTAGATTCCCCTTCTTGTCTTGAAAACACGCGAAAATCACACTTAAAGCTTTTCGACCACAACTCTTTCTTCTCACTTCTGAAACCCTAATTCTCTCAAATTCTCTCATTCTCTCTCAACTTGTCTGTTAATTTCAGGTTACTTTTCGACAACTTTCTTCCATGAAGTTTTGCTTTTCGTTAAGAGGTATGATTTGCCTCTAAACTTGTCTATTAATTTTAGGTTATTTTTTGTTGTCAGTGTTATGGATGAATGATTTGATACTAATTTATTCTTTTGCGTGGCTTTGATGAGTTAATAGAACGTTGCATGTAGTTTCTATTTAAGGAATGGAAAAAGATCTCTTTCCATTAGTGTAATAGATATTTTCGGAAGTATTCTAATTTTTACTCTCATGTTGTTTGATTTTGATCGATGAATTCCATGAAAATCTCTATTTATGTTGATTACTCTATGATTGACTGTTGTTGGTTTATTTCCTCTATATTTACTCTCAATCACCCTGTTTTTACTATTGATTTGGTGTTAATTTACGTTTATAGTTTGTTATTCATGAATGATTCTATTTTGTTTCATCGCTTGTGATAGTTGGTAGTTGTACTTGCTATGTATGGATTGTACAAAAATCTTTCTGATCCGTTGGTTACTATATTTTCAGGCCAAAAATGGTGTTCCACTTTGAAATGACTATTTTACATTATCAAGAAAATATTTGTTATACAAAAGAAGCAGTGGTAAGATGAATATAATTTCATGTCCATTTAAGTTGTTACATTTAGTTATTATATAACCTTTTACTTATGTTTTGTATTATCTCATTGCATGTCAGTTATTGCCAAGGGCTTGGCTGATTGAAATTCCAGGCGGTGAAGTTGCAACGCGTATTCTCCTCAGTTTACCAGGTCGAGGACCCTATCCTATCTGCTTATGTCGTCTTCAAAGCACTGAAGAGTTAAGTACTAGATTATCCAATAGAGAATTCTCAAAATTCGTCAATGGACATGGCTTGAAGGCGGGTTTCAGACTTCGGTTCGATTCTTTGACTGTGGAGGGTGGCAATCTCACTGTTCGGATAACAATAATTTGAAACGGGTATTATAAAATGATTTGGACCTGTACTCTATTACGAGAGATCTCGACAGTAATACGTCGCGGTTTTTTAAAAAAGGTTATGAAAAAACTCTTCTTCGGTGGTGATGTGACCCATAGACATGTTACAGAACAAGCACCATTGGTTTGTTCTTAACATCCTTTTTTATTATATGATCTGTTACGTATATATATCATAGATATTTGTTTAATATTTTTGTTCGTTTTTCTTTTAAGGAGCTCCGACCTAGAGTGCTCCAACTGTTAGCAGGTGTTGTTGATCAGATTTTTTCAGTTCGACTTCTTTCTAGGTCGAAACTTTATAGATGTGAGCTGAAGGTCAGCATGGAGGACAATCATTCCATCAAGATATCAGGGCATGAGTGGGGATTATTTTGTAAGGAGGATGAATTAGAAGTAGGAAACACATTTAGACTATTATGGGTTGAGATGACCTAAGAGCCATACATGGTCTTCCTTGTTAAGGTTATGACAGTAGGTCAGTGGGCCATCTTCGAGTATGTCCATCAATAAAAATACCTTTTTCTTAATTGTTCTAGCAACAGCTACATCAATTCCTTTTGAGTGCAGAGACATTGTGATAAGGTAAAGTATGTTAAAAGGGATCGACATAGAGTTCATGAAAGAATTGATCCAAAGGTTGGATCAATAGTCACCAACTCTTTCCTTATGACCCCAAATAGCCATCGAGGGACAGAAATTATGATCGTGGAAGCAACAGCGACATGGGAATTAGACCAAATAGGTCAATTATGCTAAGAGAAGGTATGACGATGGGTAGTAATGCAGGCAGAGGTCGGGTGCAATATTGAAGTACATTTGGAGACATCATCCCAGTTTATGGTACTTCACATTTCGAGTTAGAAAACTGTGCGATGTTTCTAAATGTACGCCAATACTCCATTCTGATCCCTATGTGCATTACTACTCATCCCAATATCTTCCTTCGCGTAATTGGCCTAATCCAGAAAATTTGCATTCTATATGATCAGTTTCTTCTTTGTCGTTGTCTAAATGTATGCCAATATTGTACTCGATTGTAACTATCCCATGTAATTTGTAGGTCTTCTTCTACGCCATCGTGCAGGTTCTCAACAACAAGTACGGGTCAATTATACACGTTGGTCCTTTCCTTGTTAAAGACCAATGAGATCAATTACTCCGTCTTCCAACAAAAGGATGAATTGGATAAATGGGAGGAATGATCAATCTTCCTATGGGTCGATTATATTTATATACATTGGTCTGCAAAGGAAACGAGCTTGGTATGATGAAGATGTATCAGAAGTTTCCAAGAAGACTTCACTTCTTTCAACCAGTAGGGAAGATCAGCTGGAGTCTGCTTTAAATACACCTCTTGATGCCCACATGTGATTTTTTAGTATCCTTTATTTATTCTCCAAGAGTCTCGATTTGTCTTCTTATACTCCGTCCAACAAAGGGATGAATGAGAGGAATGTATAGGAAGCAACCAGATTTTGAAGGAAGCAATCCAGATTTTGAGAGAATGCAGACTGAAACTTCTCCACCAAGACAATGCAAGGCTTGGTGTAATGAAGATGTATAAAAAATTTTTAAAAAGACTTCACTTTTTCAACCAGCAGGGAAGATCAGCTGGAGTCAGCGTTAAATACTAATATGGAAAATGAGGTAGAAATATAATGAAGGAAGATCCCAAAACTGTCGAAAAAACGATGAAGAAATATAATGATGAACTATATGAATTCTGTCTTCCAACAAAGGAATGAATGGGAGGAATGTATAGAACCCTAATCTTTAGTCTTCCTATGGATCAATTTTACACGTTAGCTAGCTAGATTTTCAGTACTCTTCTAATGGATTTACACGAGAAAGTAGTTTTTTGTAACCTTTATTGATCATCTCGAATTTGTGTTCTGTATTCAATATTAAATAAAGTTTTTTATGTAATTTAATTTGTCTGTTATACAAAATTTCTTTATGATATTTTATTGGAATTGAATTCTAGTTGTCGATGCATGTTAAGGATAATCTAATGTAGGTGGCTTCGGGATAGAAACTGGATCGATTTTTGGTTGTGAAGCATAGTATTTGGCCACGGCTTAAAAAATGTGGAGAAGTATGACGACATAAAACAGTGGCGTATTATACTTAAAAACCGTAGCGTTATGTCTTGTTATAAAAATATCGTCGTTTGGTGGCGGGTATTTTCAAAAAGTTTTGCTAAGTTAAAATATGACACGCGCGTCAATCAACATATCGTTTTCAATATTAATTCTCTTCTCTTGTTATTCAAAAAATAATTTACTTCTCTCTGAAACTGGACAAACCCTCTCTTCGAAGCTGAACAAACCCTCTCTCCAAAGCTTGACAATCGTCAAGTACTCGACTTTCAAAAAATTTATGGCGCCGACGCTCGACAATTAATCGCCAAGCTCTACATTAGGGTTCGGAACTCGACAATCTCAGTTGAACCTATACAAAGGTAACCATTGTAAGCTATTATTGAAAGGTCTTCGTAAATTTAGGATTTTTTGAGTTCGTCTTAGAACTAATTTCGGATTTTGTGTAGCTTATCTTTAGGTTGATATTAAGAATTGGGTACTTTATTGATTTTGAATGTATTTTTCAGTTGTAATCGATTTTTAAAGGTTTACATATATATTTCAATTATTTTTCTTTCTTTGTTTGGAGTACTGATGTTTCATTCACAACTTGAACTGTGTAGTGAATTTAGATTCATTGGTAATGTAAAATTTATATATGTAGCTGGTTTAGCATAATTAAATTGAAATCTCATAGTGCCTTGATGTTAAAACCTATAGATTAATATAATTTGAGATTTGATGAAAAGAATCGACTTTTGATTGTTAGTAATAAATGTTCCTATGAAGAATATAGAGTCATCGGGAACCATTTGAAGAATATTAACGTGCAAATTTGCACACAATGATTTATGCATTTTGGTATGGTATTTTTTCAACTATATATGTACTAAATATTTGGTATGCTCTTCTCTCTGTGTTAGACTCTTATTACTTCCTCTCTCTCTCTCTTAGACCTCGATACTCTTCTCATTAATTAATATAGAGCGCAAGGTTGGCCTAAGATTCTTTCCAAGCAATGACGAGGTTTAACAAGCTTGAACCGTAGGAGTTACTCGGTTAGTGACTTAATTTTGTTCTATATATTTATTTGGTGACCATTTTTGAATTAGTTTTGCATTAATTAATATTTTTCTTCTTAAATATGTATATATATTCAGGTCTTTCAATTGAAACATCGTTGAATAACAACGGATTCTTCTTTTGTGAGCTCCAAAAATATGTAAAGCGTGATGAAAATAAAAGGACTACCCCCTAAAGGTTATTGGAAAGTCATTGGTAGCATTAAAAATTTCTTAATTCGAGAAGATGTTAAAGTTATAAGGAGGATATTGTCTTAACAGTCAGCTAGAATTGCTAACAAGACTAGATGTGTATCCAGATCCAAATTCAAACCCAAATCGAAGAATGAATCCCCATGGATCGTTCACGAGTACACATAAGACTTTGAATTCCTGAATCCGGTATGTATGGTGATGCATGGCTATATATATTAATTATATTATGAATTTTGCTTAATATATATACATGTATATATATGCTCTTTAGAGCAACTATGTAGTTTGGCACTTGATAAGAAGGAGGGAATGGAGGTACGAGTACTTCTCAAATCGGAGCCAATATTCAAGATGATCAGGAGAGAAGGTCCAATTCCCATTTGATGAGTATTAGAAATATGATTACTCTATATACACAGTGAAATCATATAGCATAACTTGTATAAGTATTATTGTTGAATTGTTTTTTAGTTAGATTAAAGACACATCATGTTATTGATTGTATTACGTACATTTGAATTATGCATGACTGGATTTCTATTTTATAATGAGCTTTACTTTACTTAAAAATCATATATCTAATTGTTTGTTTTTGCTGGTATAAGGGTTGAAAATTGATCTTAATTTGTGAGCAATGAATGCATGGATTAACCTTTTGTACATGATAAGCTTTACTAGCTTGTACTTCATGTGATTAACTTTTTGTGATTAACCTTTTGTGAGCTTTACATTAAAGAAATAAATAATATGTAAATTATTTAATTTTATTTATGTTTTTATTATTCGTATTAAATTTTGTTTTGGATTTAATAGTTATGGATTCATTTTATAGAATCGATCTACGGAAAAATTTGAAATGAAGGTGGTTTCGGAATCGGGATCATTTGATTCCGTGGCTGGAGTACTATATTAAAATGTCACGGCTTTAAAATCGTGCCAATTATTTATGTAGAACCGTGTCATATTTAAGGCCACGTCTAAAAGACCGTAAAACATTTAAGGTCATGGCCATAAAACCGTGACATAAAAGGAGGATGGGGATTAACTGGATGGATTTTTATACACCACGGTTTCACATAACCGTGGCTGAAAAAAGTTGAAAATCGTGTCGTATACCTTAGACCACGACAACAAATTAAACACAGTTCAAAACCGTGGTGTAAAGTCAAAAAACCATGGCCTTTTCTTTCCGTCACGGTTTTTTTGACATTTGACCATGCTTATCTGGTCGTGACTGTATCGAGATTTTCTACTAATGCTCATGCATGCAACGTCAACGTGAGCAACGCTGATGTGAGTAGCGAAGACGAATATGACGTTGATGTGTGACCAATGCTTACGCATGTAATGTCGAGGTGAGTAACACTAATGTGAGTAGGGAAGACGAGTGTGACATTGATGTGAGCAATGTTTATGCATGCAACGTCGGGGTGAGCAATGTTGTTGTGAGTAGCGAAGACGAAAATAACGTTGATGTTAGCAATGCTTATGCATGCAATATCAAGGTGAGCAATGTTGTTGTGAGTAGCGATGACGAGTGTAACTTTGATGTGAGTAATGCTTATACAGCAACATGAACCTTTCACAAAATGTCATCCACCCTGATAAACAGCGTCATCCTCGCTTGAATTTATTCATGACTAATGCCCTCCAAAATTATTAGTAAAATTTCATTGTCTACGAGTATCATTTGCACATATATGCTTTCATTAATAAATAAATAAGACATGGTAAGTGTAAAAGTTGGATGAATTAAAATAGAATGTTTAATAAAGAATGTTCAATTAATAAATATTTTTCATGCTTTCAAATCCACCATGAATGGACCACTACACCATGCAGAAGACAGAAGTAGTTGCTTCCAACTACGGCCTCAAACAAACCTTATGTATATTAATTTAATTATTTCTTTTTTCTTATGAATAATTTAATTATTTGCTAATACTAATAGGAGTTTATGTTTAATTATTGCCTACCAATCAGGCGGCCACAACATAGTCCAGGCTGGCTTAAGGAGAAAAGTTAGATTATGACATTAATTTAAAGGTTTGCGTTGCAAATGTTTGCTGTAAGGTTGGAAAGTCTCTTTCTTCTTCCTAACTTCTCTAATTGAAGCTATTTGTTTAAGGGACTTCTCTCCATCTCACTCAAATCACATTCCCCGACCAACTTTCCCTTCTTGTTAGATACTAGATAAAAAATTAATCTTGTCATTTTTAATTAATGATCTCATTTTCATACTAATTTTTATTAACTCAAAATTTATCCCTACCCTAGCTATTGTTTTACCTATTAATAAAATATTCATATGCCTTTTCATTTAGACTAGCATTCGTTAATTATAAGTTAGGCAACTTAGAATTAATTATGTTACATTTCATACTAAATAAAATATTAACTAACTAATCTTAAATGTGTAATAATGAAACACATCAATGATTCAATGTACATGTTGATTTTCATAAGAAATCAGTAATGAAAAAAATATAGGCAAGACATGATATACCCTTTTAATGAGTGCAACATACATTTTAACCTTTGCACGCCTTCCTTTCACGGATGGCGAGATGAATTTCCTTGGAATATGACGTGCAAAAAAAATAATAAAAATTCCTCTTGGAATATGACGTCCAAAAACAATAATAAAAATTCCTTGGAATATTTTTAAAATAAGTACACCTTACACAAAAAGGCAAGCAAAGTTTTCTTTCATTATTAATAATTAGCAATAATTGATTAGTTAAACAATAATAAGGTCTAACAATTAAACACCTATAATAATGTTAAAATATTATAGAGATAGCTACCGGTATTAAATAGGAACTTGGAAGAACAAATTCCACTTCTCCTCTCCCCTTTCATCATCACCGACTTCTCCTCCGTCTATTCATATATATATATATTCTCCATCCGTAAGCAACTTCCTCTCGGTTGTCGTCAGAAAATAATTATAGGAAATTGATGGATTGCTCCATTTGCACTACAATGCCATTCATATTGAGGCCTCCAAGGAATACAATATGTGCAGGCTGCTATGAAGCTGCTAGGAATGTACTGTCTCTGATGAACAAGCTTGAATGTGATCATAGTAATAATTACAAAGCAATAGATCAAAGTAATAGTAATAAAGCCATCAATGGAGGTTCCTCTCTTGTCTCTACGCCAACTTCTTGTAAGGCAAGTTCTGCTCTCTCTACTCTCCGTATCGGAATAGGTTAATTGCATCTTCTCAATACAAACAACACGATTTTCTTGATTAAATGAAGGATTAATTTGGTAGAAAACCAATTAAAAGCTCCATTGGCTGCTATTTTGATAGTTTTGTTACTTTTGTTGTTGTTCTTCTTCTTCTTAGTATAATTAAGGTTGTATTCCATTATTTGATCTTGAATTGTTGTTGTTATCAGCCTCAGCCACTAGCAAATCTTCCAAAATGGATGAATAGCATGAAGGAAGCAGAAGATGAATTGAATGATAAAATAAATTTCCTGAGTGGATTTGTTGGTTTGTTTAGAGACCAAATACTCACCGATATCCAACTCAAGCCTTGCAACGATGGGCCTCCCATTCCGGCCCACAGAGCCATACTGGTAAGTTAACTCTCATACAGTATGTTTTAATTAACATGGCATCCAGTCAGCTTTATAAGTGTCATTCCAATTTACTGAAAACGTTAAAAGTTTAATTTAGTCCCCATTCTTTTTTTAAAAATTTGAAAACATCCTGGTCACTATGTTGTCTTCATGGATTAAATGCAACCCAGGAATGACTAGCTTTAGAATATAGAATTTAGGAAATTAAATTGAACTTGAGTTGGGTTCCTTAATGGGTTTTGATTGTAGCCGTACATGGCTTTTACAGAAATTGCATTATATTCTCTCCATGGTACGTTTTGGCATTTGAATTGGGTTTTGTGATATATAGGCAGCAAGGTCTGAAATATTCAAGAACATGTTAGATTCAGATTCGTGCAAAGCAGCACCAGCAAATGACAGTACAATAACTCTCCCTGAACTAAACCATGAAGAGCTCATATCCCTATTGGAATTTCTTTATAGCGGCAGCTTGTCTACGGAGAAGCTTGAGAATCACGTCTACTCTTTAACATTGGCAGCCGACAAATACGAGATCCCATACTTGGAGAAGTTTTGCGAGAGACACATGCTAGCTTCTTTGAACTCGTCGAATGCTCTCGAGGTTTTGGAAATCTCTGATGTCTGTTCCAACAAGACATTGAAAGAAGCTGCCTTGAGCTTCATCGTGAAATCCATGGAGGACGTTGCTTTCTCCGCAAGGTTTGAAGTCTTCGCTTCCAAGAATCCTCATTTGTGTGTCCAAATCACTAGAGTGTTTTTGATGGATTCTAAAAACAGGCGAGGTGGGATTTGAAATGTATATATCTGTATAGCAATTTGCGTATTTGATAATTTATAAACAGAAATGATACCATTATCACAAAGTACTGAACCATATATATTTGTAATAACATAATTCCTCCCTCATTACATAAAATAAATGGAAGAGAAAAAAAGAAATCATAGATATAATGTTAACATCACGACTTTCGGTGAACCTTTGAAACATAATCATACATATACTTCAATTATAAATAAGGTTCACCAAGATATTAATTAATGAGAGAGAAAAGAATAAAACTAGAATCAGCCATTTGAAATTTGGTTTTGGTCAATGCACAAACTTGCTTCGTGAAGATTAGAGGTGTTCATGGTTACGGTTTAAATAAAAAATCAAATCGAACTGTACGGTCTGGTTTAGTTTAGTCTGGTTTTAAAGAAAAAATTTACATTTTGGTTTGAATCGAATCGAAGTGTTTTAATAATAATTTAGTTTGGTTTAAAATATTTTAGTTCGGTTCAAACAGATTAAAACTTAAAAAAACTGAAAATAAGCCATTGAATTTTCTAGCCCATAGCCCATTAATTAATCCATAGTTAGGTTTAGATACTTTTATAATCCGTATTTTGTTGAAGTGAAAGTTAAATTTTTTCTTCCGATTTTAAGAATACATATATATATATTTGAGTTTATTATTATATGAAATTTATAAATGTAATACGTTCTTTTATAATTTTTGTTTTGCTTCTTTGAAAGTGTAGGTTGCGGTGCATTCAAATGAAATTGTCGTTTTATTATGCTTTTAGTTTTTGTTATGAAGACGAGATAATATTTTATTTTATAAGCTACTTATTTATTTGAATGTTAGTTTTACTTTCTATTATCAGATGTTAAATGCGTATTATTTAGATATTTTGCTACGTTCCATTTATACAGGTTATTGATTCTATATGTTAAAATTTAGTTTGAACCGAACTAAATCGAACTAAACCGTTTTATATTAGTTTAGTTTGGTTTGGTTTGGTTTGGTTTGAAACAAGAAAACAGTTCGGTTTGGTTTGAAAAATCTCAAACCGTTTTGAATGTGGTTCAATTTGGTTTGGTATCCAAACCGGACCAAACCGAACCATAGACAGCCGTAGTGAAGATTATTGATGGAAGAACCGGAATTCCCAACACAGGTGAAACAACAATTCAATGTTCGAAAATGAATGAAAAATAGAATTTTTGATGGAACAATAACACTGGAAAAATTGAAATTGAAAAAAGAAAATTTCCATTCTCTTTTCTTCTCTAAAACAGGAAAGTAAAAGGATAAATTAATTTTTCTTTCATTTAATATAAAATAAAAGTGTAGGAATTAAATTTTTGGAATGTAATTTTCTCTCATTCAAGTTATGAATTCTACATCTATTACAATATATTTCTTCCGTCTCTTTTTAAGTGTCATTTTTAACAATTATTTTGTCATTTATTATCATTTACAAATGGATACTTATTTGAAAATTTCCTCTTTTCAGATCCCAAACTGGACCCACAAAAAAATCCATTAATTTGGATTCCTAATTTAATTGGGTTTGGTTTGATCGGGACTTAGTTAATTAAGGGAGTTGGTATAAAAGGAGAAAAAGGCAGGCAAGAGAAGCAGACCACCATACACAGCAAAAAATTAGGTTTTCGCGAGAGGGAGCACGACGCGGTGGATTCGAGGCTATAGAGTTCCGTCGTCTCTTTTCTTCTTAATTATGTAATTGTAATTTGCTATTATTTTTCTTGTTTCTTACATGAACATGAGTAGTTGATTTACTTTTTCTAGGGCTAGATGAGCTTTTAATCTAGCCGATGTTTGTTTATATTATCGTATTTGGTTATTGAATGAATTAGTTTTTCTTGTTGTGAGTTGAATGCTTTGAATTGTTTAGCTACCAATTTAATTGCTTGTTTATCCTTTACAAAATCTTGGAAAAGTGTATTTAGGATTAGAACCTGAATAAGAGATCATATGATAATGAATTCCTTAGATCAATTACGTCATTTGCCTAGAGGATAGGAATATACCGATAGGTCATATGAACCTAGCTTGATCGTTGATCGTTAATGCTTTTGTTATGCTTTCTTAGACCATGAGAACATAGGGTTAGAGTATAATAAAAATGGTTAATCGACATAAGAATATGCTTTTAACTAAAGGTGAGTATTAGGTAATTATAAAATTCAATCAAACCGAGTACGATGACGTTATTAACATTGGTGATGATTAAAGTAGTAGTCTAAAACCTTCGAATCATCTCTCTCTTTCTGAATTTCTCATTATCCATTTATATGTGTTATTGTTTTGTTAGTTTATTTTCAATTCATCTATAAGTTGTGTTATTTGGAAAAATTTATAAAAGGATAATACTAGTATTTAGTGACGACTTTAAACCAGCTCCTTGTGGGATCGATACTCTACTTACTCTTTATTACTTGTGGCAACACGTGCACTTGCGTGCATGCAAAATAGCCCAACAATGCTTTGTTCACATCTGCTTGTTATAAGTTTAATACAGTCATCCAAACACTTCATAAACATCATATAGAATTAAATGCAACATCCATTAACCATTTTTTAGCAAGAAATACAAAATGGCATTTGAGTTCTCAAAAGAGCCAAAAATCAATAATCTGGTTGGTCAAATTCTTCATATAAGATTTTACTTAAATTTTTCTTTCATAGACATGTTTGAAATCCCATTTCATAACTGTTGTCCAAATTTGAGTCCATTCTAATTTACCATTAAAAATATAACTTTTTTGGTCCTTACACTTTTTTTTTCACTGCAGGTCCTCATATGCTGTTTTTTGCCGTTTTTGTCTTTTCACAGGCAATGCAGCTCGGTTTCAGCTCTTCTAACATCTCTATGTAACTTCTCAAGGTGTCACCAAGCTTCATAAACACCACATCAAGTATCTTTTTCATTAAAGACACTTATTTCAAGTTTTTCTTCACATTTAAGTAAACTTTCTTCACCATGTTTAACACCTTAGATTCGATAACCTTCATGATTACAGAATTCTTGGAACAATCCAAGACAACAAAGATGAATCCTACTGAAAGTTGATTATCAGAAAGATGCAAGGATCCTGAAAGCTTGAACGAAGCAGGCCCATTTCTTTCAGCCCATTAAAAGATTTCATGGCCAAACTTAATGTTTTGTTAATGTATCATGTGATGTGATGTTAGTAGCTTTAAAACTTAATGTGATGCTCCACCGATCGCCCGTGGATAACTTTTAAAATTTTCCCTCTCTTTTGGCTTTTACCAAGAAGAAACAGATAATGGAAAAATAAACACAATTGCAATTTGCAAGTATTTATAGTATGACCATTCAAAATCATATGACAATCAACGGAATTATCTTATTGTAACTAATAATTAGGTGTAGTTAATTATGTATGAGCTGAATAAAGCCGGCCGGTCTGAACAACACAGTCGTTTTAATCTCATACACAATTAGTGGTCTAAATGTTAAAAATCAATAAAACCTAAATCTGTGGCAAAGAACCCTAATTTATTGTATATCGCTACACATCTCCCAACGGTACGTAACCTTTGTTATTAGATGCTAAACGGGCTAAGACCTAATCTCAAGCAGTAATTCTTTTTTGATGATCAGTCTCAAGTAGTATTAGAAAGTGAAAAGGTGATATATTGATCATATATTCAAACCTCTCTCTTTTAAAGTATATACATATATATATATATAACCTGGACTACATATGCACTAGTTTTTATTTTATATGTTTAGAAAATGAAGCTTTGTTAGTATATAGTACGTAATTTATCCAAATCTCTCAGGTTAAGTCTCGCGATCGATTTATTTTCCAATATTCCTATTCCGTATGATCATTCGCTTAATTATTTACCCAGAGAGATTCATCTCGTATATAAAATAAATATCTTTAAAAGCATTGATGTCCGCTATAGAGCAAATTTTGTGTATTAATTTCATTAGCAACTTAGTAGATAGAGTCTATATATATGTAACTCTCTAAACTCACTCAATTGTTGTTCTTTTATCCAAAAAGGAAATCACATGCTTGGTTGGTCGTAAGTAAATTGGTAATAAAATCAAAGGGTTTTCATTTTCTTTTTTTGGACCCTTCCAAATACTCGCGTTTCATTAATTGTAGCTGAAACTTAAACAGCTATATATTAATGCAAACTATAAAATAAGAAAAAAGTGAGAATAAATATCTAATTTAAAGCATGATCCATATTTTGGATATTATAACTCGATTACTGATTTCTCATGGGTCAATTCCTTGACTCCAGTTTTTAATAGTTCTCAACACTGCCTGTTTCACCACTTCAGCGTCAATGTTTTCACTTTGTACCTCATTCTACACCAAAAAAATAAAAAATATACTCTTTATAATTCTTATATAACAATAAAAAAATGCTTGGGAGTGCAAATAATACTAAAATTTAAGGTGCATGCTATGTAGATATATATATATATATATATAGTGATCATTTTGTTACACTAATATCAATATTGATATGATTGTCCTCATATATTCTAAACAAATTGCATTTGTAGACTTATATAACATTTCATATAACATAGTAAATAGGTTAACAAATTAAAGTTCAATACTTGAGAAGATTAAACAAGGGCTTATTATATATATACGAACCTCTCCTCCAACAGCTTGAAATCGAAAAGAGTTTATACAAGAAGCCGTAGCTTCGAGGACCTCGAGACCCAATTCTTCGAAGGCTTCCAATATGGAGACAAGCAGACGTTGACAATTCTTGTCCGAAAATACATTTATTAGGAAACCTTTTGGTAGGGTTTCTACATTCACCTGCTGTTGTATACATAAAGAGGAATATATATATAACCAAACAAAATCAGTTTCCAGAAGAATAAATAAATAATATATATAATAAAGAAAAAGAATACACTTCAGAATCAGAATCCTATCACACATATATATAAGAATTACCACAGGCAAGGAAGTTTGTCCAGCTGCTTCATAAATGTCTTGATTCAATATTTCTAGTCTTTGTTTTAGCTCCTTGATATAGTTAGATGCATCTGCTATGATTGAAGTATCGTTAACCTGGCACACAATTATATATGATTGTGCTCTTAATTAATACTAAAATTCAAACGAATAAAAAGTTTGATATATGTCTCAATTAAAAACAGACGTAGCATTATGAATAAATAGAAGTGAACTGTCGAATAAATATGAGAGGGAGGGAGAGGAATTACGGCGTGAGAGTTAGTAATGGATCGAAGAAGTTGCAGCTTCTCGCGCAGAGCTGCTGCTGATCTCTTGTGCTCCCTAGAAACCATACTGTTATTATTATTATTGCTAATGAATGAATATACTGAATTCTGCTTTTTGAGCTCTGAAAATGCCTGTGTGTATGTGTGTGTGAGAGAGGGGATGTTTAAAAGAGAAGAGGAGAGCTCTCGTATCTATACAATCTTCTTCTCTTGTTTGCTTCCCACATGATTATTACTGCCTCTCAGTTTCTTCACGACAAAAAAATATTTCATAAGTACACCTTTCTATCTTTCACTTACCACTTTTACCCTTTTGTTTACGTTTTTCTCTTTTTCTTGAAGCTTTTTCTCGGTTTTCTTCAAGTACTAGAACAAAAGAAAAATTTGTTTTATAATTTTGGAATGGAGGAGAGGGCTAGGAGATGGAGGAGAGAAGAGATACTAATCAATTGTATCAACTAATATAGGAGATTTCATTTTAACTATAAATTTTACATATTCCCCACAACATAATATATTTTGGGCGTATGGAAATGATTATAGAACGAAGATTAATTAGGTGGAATTTGGACAACATATTTTAATGGATAGATAATTGTATTGGGTTTTATATTAAATGTCGTTTTAAATTAATTTTGTTTCATTAAGTAATATATTGCTTATAAATATAATTATTTTATTCATTTTCATTAAAAATTATATATTAATCTCATTAAGTGACTATATGAAAGAAGCAGTGGAGTATGATCATATTTCAATCAATTGTTGTACTCGCTATACAACAATCACGGAGGATTGAATGGTTTAAACCTCATTCTCATTAACATTTCAATTTGATTGGCATTGATCATGATTAAAGAAAAATTGTAATACAAGTAACATGTCAATCATTCCACCGATGGTTCTATATCGTAATTAATTTTTAGCACTATCAGATCACACATCGACCAATCAATCACTGTCACATTGTATGAGAATGTATCCGATATATATATATATATCCAATTACAAGGTTAGTTAAGTTCAAATGGTTAAATTTATTTTCATCACAAACATATTCAAATCTTGGTGATGTATCTTTCATGGTAATTTGTTAGTGGATGACGTTCTTTTTATTACGCACGACTTTTAATTTTAAAAGCTAAAAATTTTATCTTATGGATCAGGAGTTATCTAACATTTATAAATTTGGCCATATTTTAATTAATTAATAAAATTAATATTTATAAATATATATATATCTAGGTTATTTTGTATTACCTTTGTCATTAGGACAAATATTACATGGAAGATATATATGTTTTTTTGGTGAATGTGTTAGAGATAAGATAATTTTGTATGTATAAAATGAAAACTTTAGTAATTCTTATGTCTGTGATTCATTCACATGATATGATGATTTATCAGTGAGTATATGAGTTTGTAGATACAAAAAGTGCAAACATCTATCAAAGAGTAATTATCGACAATATTTTTGGGATTTAATATAGTTACCGAATTGAAGTTACATATATAAATAAACAAGTAATAATAATATATATATATATATTACAGAATTTAATTGATGATATATATACTATTCTACAACTGTCAAAGGGATACTATGGGAAGGAGAGATGTGGACCGGAGGGAATCATAAGCTCGTGATAGGGGAAGAGAAGGAGAAGGGCGAGCCTTGTTTGTTTGGAAAGCATAGAAAGAAGTGAAGAGTAGGGAAATGCAAAACAACAAATTAAGGGATGTTTTAGTTTGTGAATGCCTCCAAAAACACTCATTCACGGGCTCCCTCTCCTTCTCTCTCTCCACCACCAGCTATCATCGTATCATCTCCCTTCTCTCTTTCCACACGTGCCATTTCACCCTTCTCTCGTCACCATCTTATTCTCTTTTTTTTAATCATTAATTGGGTGCTTGATCTATCGATCATCTTAAATATAATTATATGAGGGTTTCATTTTTTATTTTCTGTAATTGAGTTTATATATATAGTGATGAAGGATTGATCGATACATGGTCAAGATCAATGCATGTCTGCCCTTAGTTTACAAATTATGTGAAGAAAGCGAATTCCTGGTTAGTTTGTATGAAATTTTGAATCATGCATTATCATCAGTACCATTTTTTACACCAATCTATATAAGGGCTTTATTTGTTTTAGGTTATCACTGTTTACTATATGGTTATTACTCATGTTGAAGGTCAAAATGCCTAATTAATGCATGCATCCCAGAGATTCAATACGTCCAAATAGATTAGTTTAGGATCACACGTTCAGATTTTGACTCGATCGATACATCTAGACAACAGCTCCAACAAATTTGGATCATTAATTAATCCCATTTCCTAGCTCTTTTCTATAGTTAAGATTAAGAAGTCTGTCATGATCATCATCTCCACATTAAAAAAGCGACAACGCAACAAATTAATTTTTAAACCCTAGGTAAATATGCAAAACAAAAGTATTTCGATAAAATATCAATATATATATATAAAATAAAAATTTGATCGATATGGAATAGCTGCTAGGTTGCTTGCCTGGCCTTCTGCAAATGAACAATAAAAATGTCACGAGATGTTATGATTCATCTAATATATAACTCTAGTGTGTGTGATGATATGATATGGTTAAGTTTGGAGGTTGGCTTCTTGGCTTGCTTGAAAACATTGTCTCCATTCCACAGTGACAAATCACGTACCCACCTCTTATTCACATGTTTGCCATTAATCATCACAACAAAACAATACTCTCTATGTTCCTGCCTTGTCTCTTCCCTCTTCCAATTTGTAATTTGTTCATTTTCTATCTTACACTTTTATTACATTCTACATCACTACCCCTTAATTTTATATGTAATCATAGATTCATGCATTTTTGAATTGAATTTTCCCTCCAATACTATAGCTCCCATACGATCGATACTCATGATCATGATTATCTCAACATGGGTATTTCTTTGCTAGTTAGGGTTGAAAATTTTCAGGTGAAACATTATGGGACCAAAGCCAAAGTTAGTATTCATCCAATTCAAATCCAGATTGATAGTGAAACAAGCAAAACACCCAAATATCGTGTAGCTTGTTCAATGGGATTTCGTCCACATGTGCGTACTCTGATTGAAAGTAGAATATATCCCCACTGAAAAGAACTAAAGATGAACCAAAATTCTAAGGTGTAGGTCGAATATTAATTTGAACGTAGAGCTGTCCATAGTCTATACAATTCCATCATATCATATATATATATAAATAATTTTGGCCTATGCAATTATTCAATCCGCAATTATTGGCATTATATCTTGAGAAAAAAAGAACTCTTTGAGGTTTTTTTCCTTCGCAATTACGATATCGCCGTTATTAATTATTTTAGTGGTAGTAAAAATAGATTGTATCACTAATATTAGTCTGATCATATAGTAGTAATTGTTTTTTTTAATAGATGGTGATAATTCTTTTTGGATAATTAATTACATATAAGGTATTGTTTTTTCATAGAAACTATGAAATTTTATTAATGCGGTCAAATTTGAAACTGTTGGGTATTCTCGATCTGCGGATAAAATTTTTAGTCATTTAAATTATAAAGAAGTGGAAGCAATGGGTATTCTCGATTATAGATACATGCATCCATATTTATAATAATGGAAAGAATGAAAGAACAACAAAGAAATAGAACGATAGCTTTCAGAATGATGCTCTGGTGTTTACTAATTCAACGAAGCATTGATCTGAGAACAATTTGAACCCTCGTAGCGGAATAATTGGAATTTTACGAATTTGTAGAAAATAGGGTTAGCGCCAGACCACACGCCTTCACGGTTAAAAAATAGTGGCGTAAGGTAATCTATAGTCACGGCTTTTTAAGCGTGGTAATGTTTACTGTCTACGAGTAAAAAATCGTGGCATAAGATACTTTATGCCACAGTTTTTTGACAACCACAAAAAATTGTGGTGTAAAAGGATAATACACCACGGTTTTTAATTTTCACGGTTTGAAAACCGTGGCAATAGGGATGAACGGGATTTATTAACTTTTCAGATTCTTCTTATCGTCTTAAAACACGCGAAAATCCGAGTTAAACCTTCTCGACCACAACTCTCTCTTCTCACTTCTCAAACCCTAATTCTCTTAAATCCTCCCAAATTTCCACGAAGCTTTACTTTTCGTTAAAAGTTGTGATTTGCCGCTTAACTTGATTGTTATTTTTAGTTTTCTTTCTGTTGTCAGTGTTGTGGATGAGTGATTTGATGATACTTTATTCTTTTTGTGTGATTTTGATGAATAAATAGAACTTTGCATGTAATTTTTATGTAAGGAGTGGAAAAAATATCTCTTTCAGTTAGTGTAATAATTGATATTTCCGGAAGTATTTTGATTTACCCTCATGTTGTTTGATTTGGATCGATGAACTCGACTGAAATCCCTATTTCCGACTGAAATCTCTATTTTCGTTGGTTACTCTATGATTAACTATTGTTGGTTTAATTCCTCTGCATTTACTCTTAAACGCTTTGTTTTGCTATCGATTTGGAGTTAATAGAACTTTAAATGATTTCATAATTTTGTTTCATCGCTTGTGATATTTGGTAGTTGTAGTTGCTATGTATGGATTGTAAAAAACTTTCTGATCCGTTGGTTTACTCTCTTTTCAAACCACAAAATGGTGCACCACTTTGAGATGACTATTTCACATTACCAAAAAAATATCTGTTATACCAAAGAAGCAGTGGTAAGATGAATACAATTTCATGACCATCGATAAGTTGTGATATATATATGTATATGCATTCCACAACCATTTACTTATGTTTTATATTATCTCATTGCATTTTAGTTATTGCCAAGGACTTGGCCGACTAAAATCTCAAGCAGTGAAGCTGCGACCTTAGTTTGCCAGGTCAAGGACCATATCCTATCCTTTTATGTCGTCTTCAAAGCACTGAAGGCATGTGAAATTTGATAGCTCTAACTCTTTTTGGACTAAGTCACCTAAGAGACAACTTAACCAGTTACGACTCAACCCTACTCTAACAACCACTTATATATATCTGTATTTTATCGAAATGATTGATTAGATGTACAAAAGATCTACTTAAGAATAATCTAAGTACAATTAAGATAATCCTATTCTTAAACTAGATACAAAACAACAACGGTTAATTAATCAGTACTAACTAAACAGATTACAATCAACTACTTTTGAATATAAATCTAAGAACAATAACTGTAAGATAGTAGTACGGTATGAACTAATACAGTTTATAACAACTAATCTTATAACAATTTAGAATACAATAAACTATGAGAGATAAACTAGTACTTTGTCAAAATCAGTTGAATCAACTTACAAATAACTTACAACCTACAGATAAACTAATTGCAATAATAAGTGAAGTGACAGTTCGGTAGGAACTGAACCAGAACTTACAATAGACTCTTATGCTCCTTCTGATGCTCCTTAGTAGAGTAAGTTAATGACGCCTAAATTCTTCCTCTGGATGACGATGGTGATTGTGACTTAGCATGTTGAAATGTCGAACTAACTCAGTTGATCCGATACTGAGTTAGTAACTTATAATGAACTCCTATGCTCTTGCTGATGTATCTTAGTTGAGTAAAGGTTATGACGCCTAAGTCCTTCCTCTGGATGACGATGGTGATCATGACTTAGCTTGCCGAAGTGTCGAACTAACTCAGTCGATTTGATACTGAGTTAGTGTCGTTTCGTCTGATTCAGTTGAGTCGATACTGAACCAAATTCTTGAGATCAGACTCAGTTGAGTTGACACTGAATCTAGAATATCAGGAACAGTTGTCAATATTGAGATTTATAGATTTGGTGAATGGGCCATTTGTGCTACGAACTGTTTGTATTGAAAGTCTTCCTGAGTTAATTTTGCTTGAGACTTTGAATAACTAAATCAGTTGTAACTATTGAGAGTTAAACTGATTGGATCGATTGACATATAAAAGATAAGTCTCTCTGGACTGGTGGTGAGGCTTAGAGACTTATAAACAAATCAAATAAATGATATTAAGTTAAACATATTGTGTTAATTTGTTAGATAGATATAATTCCTCAACGAGTAGTGAGTCGACCATTTGTTACGATGGGCGGATACGAAAACAATCTTGAAACAAATATAGATTTGTTAAGTCTTGCTAAAACGTGAAGTGGATGGATAGAATAGTTCTCACTTAGAATAGTTCGAGCTGTTGGAGCATATAAACGTCGTATGATTTTGGCACAAAATAGATTAAACAACTTTAAAGAATAATAGAGATGACACAAGTGATTCAGTATGAAACAAACACACATTTGCTTTATTTATCAATAATGTATCGCGGTTCAGTGTATGAACAACACCTACATCCGTGGACCATTTGGGTTGGGTAGAAGTTCTTACAATGGTGGGAGATTAATTTTCCCGAATTACCTAGGAGCTTTGTGCACAAGACGCACAGCTCTGCTAATCCTAGCAATTCGATTATCTCCAATATAAAGTTAGACCTAGATGACACAACCTATTATAGGACGCTACCTTACTTAGCCAACATCGGCTAATACTCTCGATCTCTACTCTCTACTCTTTAGAAACTGGATAACCTACGATAACAAACAGAGGCTAGAGTGGAGATACTCGACACTCTTCCTTAATCCTCCTTGACATGTTGTTTGTACGAAAACCTCTAGCTAGAAAATCATTTCTTATTTATAATCTTTTGATTCCTTTATCGTCACTCCTAGCTTTGATGAAGATGATGCGATTTGATCCTATTCTTCTCTTTGTTCACAAACTGTCAATTTAGATTTGATCCGATTTTCTTTAAGGCTCACGATTTCTCATCTCCACTTTCCTTTTATAATATCTTGATTCTCAAGGAACTGAATCAATCCATATGTTTTCTCTTATTGTATTTGGTTTAGTTTCCTTTTTTGATTCTTGATCTCTTTTGATCGTGTAGTTGAGTCCTTGCCGTTAATTTCTCCATGTCATCGATCTTGTTTGATTATTTTATTAACACACAGATCATTGAATCCTCCATGTCATCGATCTTGCCGATTACTTATTTAACACACACATAAATGCTCTATTTAGTTAAAACAATATATTATACATCATATGTCAAAACAAAACTCATAATTAATCTAATTTAGTGTTCAGTATTGGTCAAAAAGTCACAATCCTGAAAACCATGATAAACCTTGACATCATGTATTCACAATCTTCCCCTTTAGCATTTTTTAACAAAACATAACCTATCTTTTTTTATTTGTACCACAAAAGTAAAAGTAAGTAATAAGACAAATAAATCCCAAAATGTTCTCTCCTTTTTTAGCAAAAAGAAGGTTGGAGGATACATAATTATATAATGTAAAAGAGAGGACTCTCCCTCAATAGATGCAATCAAAATCTAACGAAATAAAAGAGAGATCTCCCCCTCAATAGAAGCAACATCTTATTATTTAATAAAACATACTATTACATAAAAAACACCCCCTGGGTACGTTATCTGAGGCAATACTTCTACTAGTATTATTTCACCACTGAAATTATTTGATAATATATTCATTCAGCTTAATCTCCCTGTGTAGGTACTCGTTTTGTTCCTCCAGACGCTTTATGGCTATTTCTCCAATGGTCATTGTAAAGCCCCCTGAATCCGGTCCTTTAATTCTTCCAGGCTATTTTGTTTGGTTGTGGTCCCTTTTTCCTAGATCTAGTATTGTTTTTAGGTTCAGCATCATCAATTTTGTTCCAACGCTTTTTAGTAGGAAGAGGATAGGGAGAAAAACTTGGTGAACACTTGTTTCTTAGTTTTGTTGAAGATCCAACTTGAGCATATAACAGTCTGTGTTGTGAAAGAGGTGTTTGTTGAAACTAGTACTTTACGTCTTGTTGATAATTTGGAGTATCTGGACAAGAGTCCTTATCACTTTCTAAGTATGTTGGAGGAGGTGGATTTGAATAAATGCCATTATAGGGTTGCCTCTTATGAAACGGACTTGAAGTTTTCAGATTATACTGTGCCATTTTCATCTTGTCATCAAAGAGTTTCTTCTTGGCTTCCTCTCATCGAAAGAATTTGGCATAACAATCTTCTAACTCAAGTGTTTCCTCAGATGTCGTCGCTCTTTTTCCTTTTGTTTCTGGTTTGACAGAATATGACGCCATGTTTTATTATAAAACCCTACCCAGTACCCCCTTTTTATATATATACTTAGTACAATTAAAGACTAAATATTGTGTTTCCTTTTATACTATTATTCTACCTATTATTCTTTTCTCTTTTGATATACATATTTATTAGTCTCTTTCCTCTTCTAAAATTCTTTTTAAAAACATTTTAATCATTGAAGTGTTCGTCATACCAGAAGATCCATGTATTCCTTGATTTCATGTTCTGGATGTCTACTGATTTTAAAGTATCATGCTAATAATCAAAACTGTTGTCTTTTCTTGGAACAAGCTGATACTTATCTTTTCTAACTCGAACTCCTAGAAGTACCACTTTATCTTTGTTATTAATTATTTTGCACCATGTAGAGTCATGCTTAACTTTTAGATGTTCTTTCTCAAGTTGTTTGAGACTTATAACATTACTTTCTAGCTGTAACACGAGTAGAACATCGTTTAATGAATCATTACTTGTATATGTTCTTTTTCCTAGTATTCTGAATTCTTTTCCTTTATGCGTTATGGTGCTGACCTTTGTGTATGTTTCGAAGTTTGTGAGTAAATCTAGATGTCCTGTAAGATGATAGTTACATTCTTTGTCTATATGCCAGTCATACTTTTCTCGCTCCTTGTATAATTGTATCTTCTCATTATATTCCTTGTTTCTCTGAATTGACTGATTTAGGTCCGTACTTTTGTTTACTAGGTCCAACCTTGTGTTCTTATCTTCATGCATCTCTGTAATTTGTGCATTTAAACTTGTTATTTCCTTTTTTTATTTTTTATGGATTAATTTCTCTATATGAAATACTTAACCCTTCTATTTTTTATAATTTGTTCTGAGATGCTATAGTATTTTCGATTGAGAAATTACAAACTTCATCTTCATTCTTGAAATTATCTTTGTTATTATAGTGTTGCATCTAGCTGTACAACCCTTTGTTTGTCATTTTTCTTTTTATCACTATATCTCCATTGTTATTCTTAATTGTACAATGATCTTGATCAAATATAACAATGAGACCTATATCACACAACCTATTGATACTTAGCACATTTTTGTGTAAATTATTTACAAGGAGAATCATTAATGCTAGCAGTAGGGTGTATTTCCAGACTTCCATATCCTATGATCTCACCTTCTTCTCTGTTTCCATAGATTACTCTTCCTCCTCTATTTGCCAATTTTTCCTCTAAGATTGATTATTTTCCTGTCATGTGCATGCTGCATCCACTGTCCAGAAATCATTCTACTTCTTTTTGTTTCTTACATTGTTCCAACATATTCAGATCCTTTAGAGTCCTTGAATTGATCATAATTTTTTGTTGCCGATGATTATCTGTCATATTATTATCGAAACAATATCCCAGTTCTGATCTGTTTTCCTATTCAGTGTTATCCTCATTCCATACTTTACTGTTTAGTTCAGCCGTCAACTGATTATGAAGATCACAAATTTGATGTCTTAGATCAAGTTCCATGGTATACTATTTTTTTAAGAACTCATTGTCTCGATCTATGAATTTCTGCTGAACTTCTTGATCTCGCTTGTTGATCAGCGATTAATTTCTTGTATGGTTGCTTCTAAGTGTTTCTACATATTCTATATCTGCCTGTTCATGTCCAATTCTAGTGTGTACTTCTGTTTTGTTAAGTTTGCTTCCTGCTTTGTCAATTCTTTTTGAAACTCTTTATCATGTTCACTCATTAGTTTCTCATTTTCTAGTATGATTCTGTCTTTCACCTTTATGAGTCTTTTGTTTTCTTGAACTATCATGCTATTTTCTTGTTCACGATTTTCTAATGTCAGGCACAAAAATTTCCCATCGCAGTTTTGATCTACATTCGAAATTTCATCAGTACTAAAAACAATATTTAAACCTTTCAACGACATAATAAAATCTGAGAATTGGCTATCGGTATCATCTTCAGAGTTGTTTGAACCAATACTTCTACTCGTCAGTTGTTCTATCTCATTTTGTATTTTTATTGCTGAATAATGCCTCTGAGATGTATATCTCCTCTAGTTTAGAACCTTCTTTGCTTGTATCTTCCTCTGGGATGATCATTCGAGATCTTGATCCTTTAACTTTCCTTGAATTTAGTGACTTGCTATCTGTTTCACCAACACAACATGTTTGTTTGGCTGTTACTAGTGACTTGCAGAAGTCATCTATTTCTTTAGAATTCCATTCCCTTTCGTCCTTGCTCATATTGATTTTCTGACCAAATCTCCTTATAACTTCTTCTGCATCTTCGTCATCTGACCATGTTTCCTTGTGAGCATTGGAACGATCATCTTCATCTTCTGTCCAGCTGTTGTTTATATCATCGCAAGAAACAACTGGACTTTCGTCATCTGAGATATGTAAGACATGCAATCCAGTTTCTTCTTGATGAATTGCTTCTGCCGGTTTATACCAGAATTTTGACTTCAACCATGCCATCCATCGTGATTTTCTGTGTGGTGTTGTACTTTGTTTATGACAAAGCTCATCTACCTCTTCTTCAATGGACTTCTCATTTTGAAAGAAGTTCAATATTCCTCCTTTGGCCATATTTAGTGCTTCACCCCTATTTTGTTTCTTGTCATGCTTTGTTTCTTGCTTCTTTGAATTTGCCTTAGTATGATAGCTTCTTTTCTTCTTTGGATGAGGATGATGATGAAGATGAAGAATCACATAACTATTATCATCCCATTATGCTTTATATGTCTATTTTTACTATTCTTCTTAAGTGTACTCGCATATTCTGCCTTCACATGACCATATCCTTTGCATTTGTGACACTGAATTTGTTTTTTGAATTTTTCATTTTCATTATCCGATGATTCAGGTGAATTTTCTTCTCGTCATGACTTATTTTGTGGTTTAAACTTGTTTAACCTCTTGTATCGATGGTTATTTTTCTGAGTTCATGAGTGAGATTCTTTGTGAGTAATGCCAAGGATTCCGTGACTGCTTGCTCTGAACCTGACTTTCTAGATTTTGACCTAGAAGTTTTTGCACTAAATGCTTTATTTTTCTCTCCTTGTCTTTTCTCGGCTTTCTTCATGTTCTTTAATTCATATGAAGTGAGATTTCCAATGACTTTTGCATACGAAATTGTAGCCAGGTCACTTGATTCTTCTATGGCAGTAATCTTTGGTGCGAAGTCATCCGTGAGCGTTCTTGCAACTTTGCTTACCAATATTTCATTCGAAATTTGTTCTCCTAGAAATTATGCTTTGTTACCAGATCCATTATCCTTGTATCAGTTTAGTGTACTCTGAATTGTTATAAAAATAAGTGTTATAAACTGTGTTAGTTTGAACCGTACTATTGCTTTACAGTTATCGTTCTTAGATTTGCATTCAAGTAGTTAACTTTAATCTGTTTAGATAGTATTAGTTGATTATCTGCTGCTGTTTAGTATCTAGTTTAAGAATAGGTTTATCTTTATTATATTCAGATTATTTTTAAGTAGATCTTTTGTACATCAAATTAATCACTTCGATAAAACAGAGATATATATAAGTGATTGTTAGATTAGATTTGAGTTATAACTAGTTAAGTTGGTTCTTAGGTGACTTAGTCAAAAAGAGTTAGGACTATTAAATTTTAGGGACCTTCAAGGCTGACCTAGAGATGTATCGAAGAACAGAACTTTGAAGGGACGGTTTTGAAATGTCTCAATGAGGTCCCGAAAAAAGCGAGATGTTTCAATATGTGTAGCAATAAAAAACCGGTGCAAAGAACATCTTCGGACATTAAAGAGAAGGAAAAAAAGAGTTGGTATTAATTTCTTATATTTTTATCATGCCGTAAATTAATCATTTCATTAGTGCTACATTGACAAACTTCTTATGTAGTGATTATGAAAGTTAAGTAATTTTTTTTCTTTTTATTATTATTCGGAAATAAATAAATATTATAATTAAAGCTATTCCGATCCTTTTTCTATTTTCCCGTCTCACTATCTCGTCCCATATAGCTTCTCACTACTCGGCTTGTATCGAAAGTTGTTTCATATTTTTATATGTGATCGAAAAATGTCAGACGACCTTCATTCGAAATAAGAAATTGAGATCTACATGATTTGCCAACCTTCTAACTACTCGATTTGTATCAAAATTTATGGAATCACGAAGTTCCAAAATAATTTTGACAGCAAATAGATAGAGAGGAATGTCATGTGTAATGGGTCAATATTGTACGTAGTATCTCATAATAATCAAAACATCAACCGGAGGGAGTCCAACATAAAATATAAGGATCGTTCTTATTCTAATATAAAAACTATCATTCTTTTGTACATATTGGAAAAAATATCGGACGAACCCAAATCGAAAGAAAAAAATTGAGGTCTACGGTTTTTACCGTAATAACCTTTTCACGACTAGTTTTGTAAGAAGTTACGTAATATTTATACATAATCGAAAAAAATATTAAACAGTTCATTCAACAAATAAAATTGAAATCTATATTTTTTATCCTACTAATCTTCTCATTGATTTTTATTCGAAATTATGGAGTCATGAGTATAAATTTAAATGTAAAGTGTAAGTACCATTGAGTAATATAACACAAAATAGAGGGACCAATCTGACTATAACTTAAAATTTATACAATTTTTGGGAAAAAATCATAAAATATTCATACGTAATCGGAAAAATACCGAGCTACCCTCAATAGAAAGATAAACTCGAGATCCACATTGTTTGGTCTAATAGAATTTTCACGACAAGACTTGTATCGGCATTTATGGGGGTTTAAAGTTTCAGAATAATTTTGATAAAGAGAGAAAGATAAAAGCCACGTGGCATGCATGTCATGTAGCTTCAGGGATCCACGAAATCAAAAGTAAAGTTCAAGGACCATTGAGTAATATGACATAATTCACGAGGACATAATTTAAAAACTACACAGTTTAAAAAAAATCATTATAAATCGGTAAAATACCGAACCACATGCATTGGAAAGATAAAATCAAGATCTACATTTTTTGCTCTGACAGAGTTCACATGATAAGGCCTTTTTCGGGAGTTATGGGATTTTCAAGATCCGAAATATTTTTGGTGGAGAGAGATGGTGGAAAGACAGGTGGCACGCATTGGGAGAGGGACACATATGTCTCATGCGTGTAAAAAGCTGCTCCACACTCGCTTTCACACTCCAAAACGAATGGTCCAGATTTCATCAAAGTTGAAATAGTATGTAAATCGAATGGATAAGATTCATTTCAAGAAATAAATAAAGGGTTAAGATTATAGAACTATTCATAGACTGTCTATTGATAAATTAAAGGACCATGTACCTAAAATGGAACATTAGGAATGATGTAGGCTTTCAAATCAAACATGAGCGACCAAATGCATGGTTTTGCCGAAAATATATTATGCGATATAAATAATGTCTCCCTCCATCTCTCAAATAATTTTGAAATCGTCTTTCATCTCTCATCAATCTACCATAAGAAACGAGAACAAAAATCCACTGCCACCATATCAATGGATAATTACATTAAAAGATAATGATCCAAAATTATGGAGATGGTAGTTGTAATTTACCGCAGAGAGAATCGCAACATAATTCAAAATCTTATATTGAAAATTGAAAAACTAATTATACACCACTATCATCAAATCTTATAAAACGAAATTATATATATTTGATAGAGAGAATCCTATACATAAATTCTTTAGTAGAATATATTGAATATCGAAGGATTGATGAAGCCTGAAATTTGATAGTCCTAACTCTTTTTCGACTAAGTCACCTAAGAAGCAACTTAATGAGATACAAGTCAAATCTAATCTAAGAACCTCTTATATTTTCTCTGTTTTATCAAAGTGATTGATTAGATGTACAGATGATCTACTTAAGAATAATCCAAATAAAATTAAGATAACCGTACTCTTAAGCTAGATACTAAACAGCAGCGGATAATCAACTAGTACTAACTAAACAAATTACAGTTAACTATTTGAATATAAATCTAAGAACAATAATTGTAAATCAGTAGTACGGTATGAACTAACACAGTTTATAACAACTAGTCTTATCAATAGTACAAAGTATAATAAACTGTGACAAATAAAGTAGTACTTGGTGAGTAAGAACTGGATCAGTAGATACAAACACCTTACAATCTACAGATATGCTAAGTGCAGTAAACAATGAAAGATAGTTCAGTAGGAACTAAACCAGAACTTGCAAAGATTGCCTATGCTCCTACTGATGCACCTTAGTTTTGTTAGCTGATGGCGTCTAAGTCCTTCCTCGGGATGACGATGATGATCGTGGCTTAGCGTGAAAAAGTGTCAAACTAACTCGGTCCATCCGATACTGAGTTAGTGTTGTCTCGTCTGATTCAGTTGAGTTGATACTAAACCATAATCTTTAGATCTAACTCAATTAAGTTGATACTGAATCAGGAATGTCACCAACAATTATGAATATGAAGATCTATAGATTAGCTGATCTAAAGATCTAATAGGCTGTTCGTGCTACGTACTGTTTGTGTCGAAAGTCTCTCCGAGTAAAAGATATTTGTACTCGAGACTTGTGAATGAATCAGTTATAACTATTTGAGTTAAACGGATTAAAACTACTGACGTATAAATGATAAGTCTCTCTAAGACTGGTGGCGAGGTTTAAAGACTTACAAATAAATCAAACAAATATTACTTAAGTGAAACGTGCTGTTTTGATTTGAGCGATAGTTGTAACACCTCAACAAGTAACGACTCGACCAGTTGTTACGATGGACAGATATGAAAACAATTCTGAAACAAATATGAATTTGTCTAGTATTATAAAAATATGAAGTGGATGGATAGAACAGTTCTCACTTAGAGTTCGAACTGTTGGAGCATATAAACATTATGGTTATTTTCTCACAAAATAGATTAAACACGAGAGATTCAAATGCAAAACAAAAATATCTTTATTTCTTTATTAATGATATATCGCAGTTCGGTGTATAAACGACACCTACGTCCACGGGCCAATTGGGCCGGTAGAAGTTTCTTATAATGGTGGGAGAATAATTTTCTCGAATTACCTAGGAGCTTTGTGCACAAGCTGCACAGCTCTATTAATCCCTATAATCCGATTATCTCCTATGTAAAGCTAGACCTAGATGACCCAACCTATTCTGGGTCTCTACCTTACTTAGCCAACACCGGCTAGTACTCTCGATCTCTATTCCCAACCACTTAAAATTTGAGTAGCCTATGACAACAAATAGATGCTAGAGTGGAGATACTCGACACTCTTCCTATATCCTCCTTGACGTGCTGTTTGTGCAAAACCTTTAGCTGGAAGTCCATCTCTATTTATAGCCCATTAATGTCTTGATCATCACTCCTAAACTTGATGATGAGAATGATATCATTTGATCCGATGTATTAAAACTTAATATTCTCGTATTTACTTTCCAAATATAATACCTTGATTATTAAGGAAACCAAATCAACATATTTGTTTCCTTATATTGTATCCAGTTCAATTTCCTTTTTGATTATTGTTCCCTTTTGATCGTGTAGTTGGGTCCTTATCGTTGATTCCTCCATGTCACCGATCTTGATCGATTTATTGCTTTAACACACAGACCGTTGATTCCTCCATGTAACCGATCTTGATCGATTTATTGCTTTAACACACAGACCGTTGATTCCTCCATGTCACCGATCTTGATCGATTTATTTCTTTAACACACGGACTATTGATTTATCCTGTCATCGATCTTGTTTGTTTGTTTCTTTAACATATAAATAATTGTTCTATTAATCTAAAACTTTATATTATACAACTTATGACAAAACAAGATATATAACTAATTTTATTCAGTGTTCAGAATAGGTCAAAAAGTGATAATCTTTAAGACCATGATCATGCATTCACAAAGCCTTTGAAAATGTCTATTGTCTCTATTTCATCAGAAAAGTAAACCACAAGATTGATTATCGACTTTTCCTTATGCTCGTCCTGTGATCAATTGCATATTGATGATGGTGAAGATTTCATTTGAGATGATTATGGAATATTATAGAAGATTATCAGTTTCAATATAGTATTTTTATACATAATATATAGTTTCAATTTGTAGAAAATGGAGGCAGAGAGAGTCACACAACCAAAAGTAAAGGGAAGATTGTGCTAAAAAAGAATGTAAACCTTGAACTAATCATGATCGTCATTCTGTATGAGATTAACGGTTCAAGATGTGGCATAAGTATTTTTCACTTACACATGGTAAATGATGTCTCCTCATGCGGGTCCTTTGATCAATTCCATGTTGATGATGGTGAAGATTTCATTGATACGATGATGGAATATTATTGAAGATTATCAGTTTCAACATAGGTTTTTCTTTTTTTTGGTACATAGTAGTTTCAATTTACAGAAAATAGAGATGGAGAGAGTCACACAAATGAAGGTTAAGGTAGATTGTGCTAAAAAAGAATGTAAACCTTGAACTAATCATGATTGTCATTTTGTATGAGATTAACGTTTCAAAATGTGATATAAGTATTTTTCACTTACATATGGTACAAGTGGATACCTCCTCTCTCTATATATTATTTATATTACTTATGTATAAATTTAAGACTTATATATTGATTTGTGGATGATCCAAATCTTTGTTCCTGGAAACTTTGTTACTATTACGATAGTTTAGAATTGTTTTCCTACTGATCTGATTTGCTCTATGTTGTGAATTCATTGGAATTGGAGTCTAGCTGAATTATCGAAAGTATAGTGTTATATCTGACATTGGAGCTATTTTTGACAGTGGTCTGAGGCTCAACTTATACCGAGCGTTGTATGGAAGTTTATGGAAGATTTTGCATTTATGGTCCAGATTATTAGGTGGTGTGTTGAAAGTTGTACTAAGCTGGAATCAAGGAAGCTATGTCAATGATTTTTTAATTTAGTACTGTGCAAGGATTGCACGGAAGAAAGATGTCTGTGATTTTAGGAATCCTTGTATATTAATAGGTATAATCTTTCTCTGATTTTGAGACTTTTCTTTGTAATTGAAGTTCGCTTCAAACAGTAGTTTATTTTTTGAAGAAGCTCTTCTCATCATATACGATTTTTGAGATTTCCAACCCTTCAAATTTCATCCGACGGATCGAGATAACAAACATTAACAAACTCGACCACCTTTACTCAAAATAATTAATAAAATCTAGTCTTTATTTTATTTTATTTTTTGATTAATTCCTAATACAAAGGAACCCACTCAAAATCTGCTCCCCTAAAATCGAACCCATAAACTTTCGATGAGGAAAATGTCAAACCAATTGAGACACGCGTTGGTTGGAAAATCTAGCCTTTATTAAAAAAAAAAGCTTGTCAAACAAATTTTATAAGCCCAACCTTAAAACTAAAATGATATGTGAGTACCATTCTCCATTTTTAGTTAAATAAAACATAAATTGATACAATTTTTTATGTCAATCAGAACGTGACTCAATAGTTAAAACGATTCTTTCTTTAAAAAATCATCGATTTAATTTTTGGAAAACAGACTTTGGATGGATAGGTTATAAGGAAAAAAATACAACACAACTTTTTGCAATTTGGTCGACTACTAAATATTTGAGTAGGACACTTTTCACTGCAGTCAACTTCATGACCATCACGTAAGTTTTCGAACTCTTCACTCTGTCTATTCGAGGTTTTTTTTATTTTTTATTTTTTTTTTTAATCTCACTTAAAATGTATGCTATTAAAAATATACATAAACCTTTATTTTAATTTTTTAAAAATATTTGATTAATATCATCATGTAAATATATACAATCTAAACAATCCGTGATATATTTAAATTGTTATAAACGTAAAATATGTACGATCTAGTTCAACTTAATTAAATCTAGTCTACCTAATCTTAATATAATTTTTATCATTCTAATTTTTAAATTCTAGATTTATCATTTTTAACACTATCCAATGTTCAATGCTGCATCGATCCTTAATCTCATCATGCAAATATCTTCTTCTTTTTTTAAAAAAAGAACCAACAGAAATTCCGTCAAAAGCAAATTGAAGAAGTGTGCATAGAGGTTAATTTCGTCAAAACAATTTCCTATTAGTGGGATTGAGGATGTACTGCATGGAGTTTCATGATCCAATAACGAGGTGGTGTAAAGATGAAAAATATGATTTTGTAAAAGAATAAATAAATATGAATGTTTAAATTATGCTTTTTTTCCACTCAAATAGTAAACCAGGCTAGGCTCTTAATTATTAGTGTAACGTTTTATATATTCTTGATACTAACCAGACTTGCGATAATTTGAAAATTTTGTATTGATAATTGAGAAAGCTCAATTTTATTTTATTTTTTTCCTCCGATGAATGAGAGTGACCGGATGCTTATCAATATGATATTACGGAAAAAATTGACATGAGATAAATACAACTAACACAGATGAGCAATTATTTGTCTCGATATATATATACCTCCAGAACCCTAGTAAGCAGTATTAATATGTATATATATATATTTTAAGGTTGTAATTTGATTTGACTAATTTCTATATGTTTCTCATTAAATCTAAATCATTCCAGATTGATTTATATATACACACCACTTTTTGAGTGTATTTAAATCTGAACTATACAATTAAAATTTATTGATCTAATAGTTATTTGAAAATTTTTCATCCTGTAGAATCGATTTTCTAAGATCAAAACTTTTTAAAATAGTTGAGTTGGGGAGGATTATGAGCGGAGTCCAAAACCGTTAGAATCAAATTAAATAAAAATTAAAAAGAAAAATCCAAACTATATATACCACTCTGAACTCTCCCCCATTTATGATTACAGAAATATTAAATGACCATTGGTTAAAAACATGTACCATAGTGCAATGCTGATCTGTACACGTTTAACATAAATTCGAAACATCGATCTTAATATGAATATCATGTGACCAAATGAAAACAAAAGAAAATTAAATGAGGAAACATTCTTGAGGTCCCAATCATGTCTTTGAACTATTATAGACTACATAAATCTTTCTTGTGACATAAATTCCATAGAATTGTTAAAAAAAAGGTTCTGAATTAATTATTCCCCAACTCTTTCACCCGAGATGACAACCTAGCTACTAGCTAGGGTTTTATTTCCCTCTACTAGAAGAGTCGATCCGATGATTTGGCTGTCTCAGTGTGATAGCGATCATGTGGCGATCAAAAAAATATTTGTCGTAAGATAGAAGAGAAGGTGAGAGTGTATATAGTATCAATCGTAATATTGATATATATGATTGTCACTTTTTGATATAGACTATACAAACAATTATAGCATGAATTAAAAACTTATAATTAGATCAATGGGTCAAACCAAGCACGAATTTACGTACTAGGATCGCTGAAGTGGATATAACTCAATTATGGAAATAAAATCAGACATATTAAAAGTTCAATGAGAGATTGCATTCCTGAAGAAATAATCGACACGGAAATTATTCTTGAAGACCACGTTATTATAAAAGAAAAGAAGATAAAAATATTGTATTCTTGAGGAAATAATTGACAAGGAGATTATTCTTAAATACACGTTATTATAAAAGGAAAGAAGATGAAAATCGGAATAACCTCAAATCAAATCATCTCTACAATCAAGAATGTGAGTGACAATCAAGGCAAAGGAGTTTAAGTAGAGTGACGTCCATTCCACTCTACTTCGTTTGTTGTCAGAGGTTATCCTTTTCCAAAGAGTTGTGTGTAGAGATCGAGAGTACTAGCCGGTCGTGGCTTAGTTTGGTAGGATCCTAGAATAGGTTGGTCCTAGGTCTAGAATTTATATATGAGATTAATCGAATTACTCGATAAAGTCTTGTTGTGTGGCTTGTACACAACATCTAGGTAATTCGAGAATATTACTCTCCCCATTGTAAGCAACTACTACTCGACCCTATTGGTGCCCGGACGTTGGTGTTGTTCATAGCATCGAACTGCGATATATTATCATTATTAAATAAAACAAGGTCGTATTGTTTTGCACTAAATCTCTCGCGTTTAAGCTATACTATGCTTGTTTTTGTTTATTCTATTTTGTGCCAAAATCCAACAACATTTATATGTTACAACAGTTCGATCTAATCTAAGTGAGAACTGTTCTATCCATCCTATCGCGCTTTACAAGTCTAAGCAAATTTGTATTTATTTTAGGATTGTTAAAGTATCCGCCAAATCGTAACAACTGGTCGAGTACTTACTCGTTGAGGTGTTACAACGATAAATCAAACCATCACGCTTTACTTAACTATCATTTGTTTGATTTGTTCAATAAGTCTGTGAGAGACTTATCATTTTATACGTCGGTAGGTTAAATCAGTTTAACTCTAATAGTTAGAACTGATTTATTCATAAAGTCTCTAAGCACAAACCCATTCACTTAGAGAGACTTTCAACACAGACAGTTCATAGCACAAACGACCCATTGGATCTATTGGTCATTGGATCTATAGGTCATCAGATCTACAATATCACATTATTAACAACTATTGCTGACGTGATTGTTTCAGTGATCATTCAACTGAGTCAGATTAGAAGGTTCTAGTTCAGTATCAACTCAACTGAATCAGATCAGATTGGCATTAATTCAGTTTCCAATTAACTGAGTTGGTTCGACTACAAAAGGGCACTAACTCAGGGTCAGTTTGACTGACTTAGTTCGACACTCAAGAACGCTAAGTCACGATCATCATCGTCATCTAGGGGAGGGACTTAGCAGTCATCAGCTTACTCAACTAAGGTGCATCAGCAGGAGCTTAGGAGTCTCCTATAAGTTCTGCTTCAATTCCTACAGAACTCACTATACAGTGGTTAAAGCACTTAGTTTATCTGTAGGTTATAAGATGTTTGTAATACTGATCCAGTTTCTACTATGTTAGTTTTTTACCATACTATTGTTTTACAATTATTGTTCTTAGATTATTTCTCTAAAAGATAACTATATTCTATTTAGATAGTACTGGTTGATTATCCGCTGATGTTTAGTATCTAATTTAAGAATAGATTTATCTTAATTGTATTTGAATTATTCTTAAGTAGATCTTTTGTACATCTGATTAATCACTTCGATAAAACTGAGATATATACAAGTGATTGTCAGATTAGGTTGAGTTGTAATTGGTTAAGTTGCCTCTTAAGTGACTTAGTCGAAAAGAGTTAGGGCTATCAAATTTCAATCGATATTAGAACAGGCATCGTAACATAATTCGGTGAGATCAAGTCCTAATCATCATGAAGCCAACAATTAAAGTAGTAGCGAAAAGAATCCTTAGACATTTCAAATATCTATATTGGATCAAATCACTTATCACCAGTGAGACATGTGAACTTGTAGGTACAATTCAGGTAATCAAAGAAGAAATCGCCAAATCCTACAGAGCGGTAGAGATAGAAACATATGGTATCTTGACAGTGGAAACTCAAAACATATGACTGGTGATAAGAAGCAACTCAACAATATAATACTCAAAAGTACTGGATCAATAACTTTGGTGACGGTAACAAGAGTAAGATAATTGGAGAAAGAACACTTAGTTTAGGCGATGATTTTGAATTAAAGAATGTACTTCTAGTTGAGAGATTACAAGCAAACCTAATCAGCATAAGTCAACTGTGTGATCAGAATCCACTTGTTAAATTCAGCAAGAACAACTATAAAGTATATAATGGAAAGAACAATTTTAAGAATTAGTGGTGAGAGGATAGTTGATAGTTGTTACAAACTGAGTGTCAAGTACAAGTGTTATATCAGCAGAGAAGATGAAGTTAGCTCATGCATAAGTGGCTTCGCCACATGAATATCAGATTCATGAAAGATCTAGCAAGGTAAGCTGCAGTTCGTGGACTACCCAAATTTGGAAGTCATGACCAACAATGTGGAAGCTGTCACCATGAAAAACAAACTAAGGAAGCACACAAAAAGGTAAGGAAGATCTTAGAACTACTCATATGGATCTCATGGGACCAATAGAAATTTAGAGTTATGGAAGAAAAAGGTACATTTTTGTATGTGTGGATGACTACACTAGGTATACTTGGGTGTCTTTCTTAAGAAATAAATTAGAAACTTCTAAGGTCTGTAAAAATATGTGTAATAGACTCATGAACTTAAAAGAAAAATGTATAAAAAGGATCAGAAGTGATCATGGTAGAGAATTCGAGAACTCAGATTTTCAGAAATACTATGAAGAACATGGAATCACTCATGAGTACTCAGCCCCCAAGACTCCTCAGCTGTCAGTAATAGTAGAAAGGAAGAACGGGACACTGCAAGAAATGGCCAAGATCATGATGATGGCGAGCAAAGTATCAAAACACTTCAGGGTAGAAGCTATTCATACAACTTGTTACATAGAAAATCGAGTTTACATCAGACCACATACAAAGTTAACTCCATATGAACTCTGGAAAGGAAAGAAGTCTCAAGTAGACTATTTCCAAAGGTTTAGTAGTACCTGTTACATTCTCAAAGACAAGGATCCACGAAAGAAGTTTGATTCTCAAAGTGATGAGAAAATATTCATGTAGTAAACAGTAGAGCCTTAAGAGTGTATAACAAGAGAACTCAAACAATAATGGAATCTATAAATATTATTTTTAGGAATCCTACTATTGTAGAAGCTCATGTTGATGAAGAAGAGGAAGAAGAAGCTCAGAAGAACCAACTCAGAAGAAGAAATAGAGTATGAAGGAGGAATTGTCTCGTCAGAAGAAGTTGAAGAAACAACGAGTGTAAGAAGAAATAAAGGGTCCAGAATCAAGAAGAGTCATTCAATACAAGATATAATAGGAGGAGTAAATGAAGGAAGAAGGACCAAAGATGTACAACAAACAAACTATAGAAGGTTGAATAATAATGGTTGTTATATTTCCAAGATTGAACCAACTAAAATAGATGAAGCTCTAAAAGATGAACAGTGGATAGTAGCCATACAAGAAGAGTTAGAACAGTTTGAAAGAAATAATGTGTGGAAATTAGTACCAAAACTTGAAAGAATTAATGTGATAGGGACAAACTTGAAAGAATTAGTACCAAAACTTGAAAAATGCAGTAAAGGAATTATGATTGTACAAATTTATGTGGAAGACATAGTGTTTGGATCTACATCAGAAAACTGGTCAAGGACTTGTAGCAATGATGCAAGGAGAATTCGAAATGAGTATAATAGAAGAACTAAATTATTTTCTAGGATTGCAAATCAAACAAGATAAAGAAGGTAGTTTTGTGTCAGAAGAGAAGTATGTAAAGAATTTAATTAAGGAGTTTGGACTAGAGGATTCTAAACCAGTTCGTACTTCGATGGGAACAACAACAAACTCTCAAAAGATGAGCAAGGATTTTCTACGGATCAACATAACTATCGAAGCATGATTGGAAGTCTACTATATCTTACAGCTAGTCAACTTGATGTCTGCTATAGTGTAGGAGTTTGTGCTCGATATGAAGCAGATCCAAAGGAATTTCATGCTACAGCTATCAAAAGAATTATCAGCTATGTTAAAGGAAAGGTGGATTTTGGTATATGGTATACAAAAGAGACGAATACTGTGATAGCAGCCTACAGCGATACCGATATGGCTAGCAGCATGGATGATAGGAAGAGCACTTCTGGTGGATGCTTTCATTTAGGAAATAATGTAGTATCATGGTTTAGCAAGAAACAAAAATCAGTTTCACTATCTACTGCAGAAGCTGAATATATAGCAGCTAGCAGTTCCTGCACTCAGCTTCTTTGGCTAAAACAAATTTTAAAAAATTATGGAATTACCCAAAATATGCTAACTATTTTCTGTGATAATCAAAGTATAATTAGCATCTCAAAAAATCTAGTTTTACATTACAAAACAAAACACATTGAAGTAAGATATCATTTTATAAGGGAACTAGTTGAAAATAATCTTGTCACTCTCGATTATGTTACTTTTTGAACTACAACTTGCAGACATCTTTACAAAAACCACTAGATGGGAAAAGGTTCGAAACCCTACGAAGAGAAATTGGGGTTTGTAAATTTTAAAACCGTGTTAGTTAGATGTATATATTTGTATATTTATAATAAAAAAGGGGGAAAAGAAAAATATATATATAATATTTTTATACGAGTAATTAAGTTTGCCTCGATATGCGGGAAAACTTTTTTCCTAAATAGGTATACTATCTCACCAACAAAAGGTAACAATTCAAATATAAGGGTTCTATATAGAACACAAAGAGACGATGCAACTCATCCTTCATTTCCAGAGAGAAATTGCAGACGAACCACAGCGAAAATTCCTCACGAAGCAATAGGCAATAATCAGGTATGCTACTATGGCTAGAAACTCGATTTCTGATTCATGAGAGAGTCTGGAGTTTGATGAAATCCCTAATTTGAAAAGCATGAAAAATAAGAAAACTATGAAGAAATCTAGGGTTAGTAAATTTGTTTCGAAAAAACAAGAGTCAGGATCTATTGCCACAAAATCTCTGAAATTAGGAAAGAAAGATAGGAAAGGATTGAAACGTCGTCTTGTACTCGAAATTCATGAAACAGAGGAGTACATGCAAAGGATGATTGGGAAACCAGGGAAAAGGAAGCCTCTGATGGAGGGAATGGTGTTTCTGACTCGCAACATAATGAGTCTCTTAGTGTTGGATCGGAACAAAATCTACAAGAAGAATCAACAAAGGGACAAAATGAGAATTTCGGGATCCAAGGAGGAAATGGAGATTTAGAATTCTATAATAATGTTGAAGTTGTTGAAAGAAGTGTAGTTATTCGTACTCGAAAAATACTGGAAGAAAAAGTCATTGACAAGGTGTTGTTTGAGAAGATTGGGTGGTACCAACAACTCAAAAAGGTGGGACTTCTAAAGTCTGACACAAAATTACCACAATATGTTTGAAGCAGTTGTTCGCAATGCCTATGCACATATCTCAAAAGAAAGGGTCAATGCTAACACATCCAAGGCCCTCAGGTTTTGGGCCAGAGGAAAGAAATATGTTTTGTCTCCAAATATCATCAACCAATATTTTGATCTTATTGTTGCTCTAGAAGATAATTGTATTATGTTTAGATACTACTGGTTGATTATTCACTGTGGTTTAGTATTTAGCTTAAGAATAGATTTAATCTTAATTGTATTTGGATTATTCTTAAGTAGATATTTTGTATATCTGATTAATCATTTTGATAAAACTGAGATATATACAAGTGATTGTCAGATTAGGTTGAATAGTAACTGGTTAAATTGTCTTTTAGGTGACTTAGTCGAAAAAAGTTAGGAGTATCCAATTTCATAAAGAAAAAGAGCAAATGAAAAGAAAGCTTAATAAATTATTCTAAGCATATAAAGAAGTTTACTAAATATTATAAAATTAATTGTAAAAAAACTAAATATTATAAACTATATTAAATATTAATGATAAAATAATTAATATTTGGAGTACAAGCAAATTTAGAAGGAGGCGAATAAGACCAATAACTAGGGTGAAGGGGCACAGAAGAAGAAAATCCCAGTTGCAAAGAGCTCACGACTAGCTGTATCATGATCTTGAAGAGCAAAGGGGAGGTTTAATGTTGTTTGAGGCAAGCTAAAGGATGTTGAGTTGGAGAATCAGCCAAGCCCCAGTTGAGAACCTGTTGGCAATTGCCCAGTCTGAAGTTCTGGAGGCTAAAACGACAGGTCATCAAGGGGAATCCCATGCCCCAGCTCTTTCTACTGTTGGTGATACTTATTTGTCAGTCTCTGAGAATCCTTTCGATTTTTTGAACGAGTACCTAGAGTATTGGCCTTTCTTTGTTTTTGGACTTCTATAAGACAATTTTTAACTTTTCGGGCATGGGCATATGTGACCGTTTTGCTAAATTTTTTTCGAGTTCTGTAAGATATTCTAAGATTTTCTCATATGTGTTTACTTACTTGCATTTGACTTTCTTCTTAAGCTTCCAAACAATTCCTTTAACTCTATCTAACTCCTATTGGGTCGTGTTTCTTCATTTAAGGAGATGATGACGAACACTTCTAGTCTCCCTATCCCTGCTTGCTACCAGAGGTGCCCTTTGTGAAGGTAGTTTTGATACAGTTAGGACTTTTAGGTAATTTTGACCGTGGAGCCCGTAGGTGTGTTCGGTTTATGACAGACTCGTTACGTAAGCAGCTCAGTCTCCTTTTTGCGGCCATGAGTGTCCTAGGGCACGGACACTGCCGACCTTGTCCTCCTTAAGAGGCCATGGGCTCCCAAAGCCGAGGAGACCTATGGTCTCCACTCTGCACAGGTCGCTTTCACAAGAATTGGGCATCCAAGTAAACCCTAAAAGCCCCCCTATATAATGACCCAATTCATATGTCAAGAGATACATGAAAAAGACATATAGTGAATACACTAAGGACACTTACCCACTCTAGAAGAAGGACACTTCTCTCTCTAGATTTGAGTAACTCCATAAGGCCCTTGGCTTCGTGGTGAGGCTTATAGGCCAGCTTTAGGTTGTAGATGCTCAAATGCCTCTAAATCACTTAACCTAGCTCGAAGACTAATCGGAAGAAGGCGAGTGCTCTCAAATTCTATCTCATTTCGATCTTTGAAGAAATATTGGCTCCGACCGTGGGGAGAAAAGTTTTCTTTTTCTGCATCCAATCTCCATCGAGGTTTTCAGGTTCAAAAGTTGCAGTTGCCTTTTCGGGTAACTTCCTTTACAAGCATACCAAACCCACTTTTACAACTTTACAAACATGCATACAAGATCAGCAGCTGCTCGGACAGGCAATGAAACTGATGCCGAGTAGGATCAAGATCTGGCAGGGGAAGGTTGCCATTGACGAGGAGTTCGGCTCACTGACATGGTCATCCTTCAAGACCAATCTTTTTCTCTAGAAGGAGCAGACCTTTAACCAACTGTAATCCTATCCCGTCCTAAAGTCCTCCAGATACTTCTCAGGGAATGTCCACGTAAACTGTGAATGCAAACGCTCTAGCTTCGCAGCACGCTCCTCCTGATCAAGGTGAAAATTGTGCCGGAATCGACCGTGTCATTCTTAATAGGCCTATCTCGTCCTAAAGTCCACTCTCATCAGCCGGAAAGGGACCTCCGAGACTCAATGACAAATTAAAATGAATGCAGCAGAGTCCATTCTGTGACCGACTTGCGCGACTCCCTCACACGGCATAGAGAAAAAGGGAAGAACCTGTCTTCCAACCATGATGCCTATGGGTACGACCGCTATGCTGAAAACCTGCAAGAAAGGTTAAAAGCTAGAAGTCGAATCCATCAAAATAGTCTCCTGAATGACCCTTGTAATTATGGGGATGTACCGTCCGAGGAGGCCGAGAATCGTTCGCCACACCTCCTGGGAGAAGGCTGGCAAGACGGCAAAAGGCAGCAAGATCGAGTTGAGGCATCCATCGGCTACTCTCGCCAGACTGACAGAGTCAACAAAATGATTGAATTTGAAGTGCAATGTCGATTCTAGGCACGCACTGGCCAGATGCCGCCATCTGCCCCAATTAATATGGCTGTGCACAATGCTGCGTATAACCCAACACCGCTAAACCAAACTGCTCAACCATATGGGTAATCTGCTGTCGCAGGTGTGATAGCCACCTGGTCATTATGCCTATTATCAGGCCATGCCCTAGACACTTGCTGAGAATGGTATTCAGGTTCCCCAGCCTGCAGGCTACGGAAGAATACGCAGAGCCGTTCCTAACTATGTCACGGCTCCTTCTCCGTTCATACAGAGGATAATGGATGAACCTACCCTAGCAAAGTGGCAGATGTCAAATCTAAAGGAAATTCGACGAATAGAGTGACCTTGTAGCTCATGTAATGACCTTTGATTTTGCCATGGACCTTCAAGTCGTGCCAGATCCGATCTGATGCCGAGCCTTTCCTATTACGCTTGAAGGGGTTGCTCAAGTGTGGTTCCGGATGTTACCACCAGCTTCGATATCTTGTTTTGTCGAACTCGCTGCGCTGTTCGTCAACAAGTTTGTAGGGGGACAAGTCCAGGATAAGAATCCGGTGACCATATTGAAGTGCATGCAAAAGAAAAGAATGTGGATTGATTACAATGTAGTATAGTTATTTTTTTTTCTATCATTTTATTTGCAATAATAAGAGTTGTTTCTTTTGTTATTTTTTATATTTCAAAAATATTTTTTAATATGTTCTTATAAAAAAATTTATAATGTTTTATAGGAATCAATATGTCAATGAAGGCAAGTTCAATGCAATGGACACTTTTGATGGATGATTCTTTAGTTTATGCATATTTGTATCAACACAGAGCTGGTGGAACATTCACAACTTTTACAATAAATAACATTGCCAATGTGTTGAAGAAAAATTTCCTGAAAGTCCGGTGAACAAGGATAAAGTTCTGAATTCTATGAAGAATCTGAAACAAAAATTCACCAAGTGTTATGACATATTCAGCACGTAAGACAGAATACCTCTCATTTCCCATTCGATGATAGTATTTCATTTTGGTCTTATTCTCAGCATTCTATTATAATATTTTCTACAAGTGCACGCCCAAATAAAAACATACGACTTTTAGTTAATGAAAAAAGTGTGATTGTTATAAACAGTGAACATTTAGTAATGTAGACTCTCCAGAACTTCCGCATTACTCCAGTAAATCATGAGCTTCTTGAAATGATGATCAAGGATCAAACCATGAAGGTTGTCCAGCCTCTCTGCATTTGTCGAATACGGATCGTAGACCATTTTCTTGACATTCATCTTGTATTTTTGCCAACCATTTCGACCCCTCATATGGATCGGGAACGGTGCCCGTCGATACCTTCTATCATCGTAACCTTCATTGATTTGCGAAAGAGGACCCTATTGATGCCTCGTAACCTGAACCCTGTCTAACCTGGAGAAAATATTTATTTTTTAGAAATCTGTAAGCTATAATGCTTAGTGAGGTTTTATTGAAAACATTTAGTCAAGCTTTGTTTACGTAAAACGCTTGGATCATAAACATCTTAAATCTTTTTATCATTAGAAATCATCATTAAACATCTTTAGAAATCATCGAACCCCATCTTTTGAAAACTTGGGATACTGACAATAGGGGCGACCTATTGTAGTATCCTAATCTATCAGCAGCCCGTCACCATGGGTGCAATTAATCTAAACTCCAGCTAGATATACTAGGGGAGCCGTACCCTCTGATCAGACCGTCAACATGAAGTCACAAGGACCAAGTACTCTATATGGATTGGGTCGCCACAAAGTCGACCGAATCCTCTATTAATAAAACATTTTAATTGGGTTCGTATTTATATAATAAGTATAATAAAGCACAATCATTCTTTTAAATTCGTCATTAAGAGCAAAGAAAACTTTGCTTTTAGGGTCTTTGAAGGTTCTCTCCAGTTTTCAAAAGTATAATACGTAACTATGCCATACTTTTAAAATTGTAACGCAGTAATATAAATCAGAAATTATGACATAGTAATATATATATATTTCATAAATGTCAACATATTCTTCATAATGAAAATGAAAGTAACACTCACCTTATTTTGCTCCTCGATTCATCCATCCGATTAACGTTGTAACTTATTGACCTATCGAAACATCGATCATTAATTTCATACGTACTAACGCTTAACGGAAAATTACACAAATTAAATCCTACGCGTCACACTCGTCGCAATGACTCTAATTAAATTTTTAACTCATTTATCCACTTTATTCTATGTTAATATTTATCTTATAATCAATTCTTTAGTTTAATTATTTAATTAATCATTTATATAATAGAAAAATGTTATAAAAATTTACATAATATTCCAAATAGTTGTAAATATTATTCTCCCATTTTTACATAATTTTTTAGACTGTAATATTGCTGAAAATAATTTTGAAAACAATTAGTTACACTTAAATTATTTCTTATATCTTTAATTAACTTAGAATTCAAAATAAAAATAAATCCGATTTCCAAAAATTCCAAACTTTTGATATTATGTTAAAAATAATATATTTAACTTACTGTAAAAATTTGGTAGGTTCGGGACTAGTAAAAATGATTTTATTTGGTTCGAAAGATAAATTAGGGTTCGGGTTTTATGAAATAACCAGAATAGCCTTTGATTTAAATCTGACGCGTTAGTAATTTTGTAAATCTTTAAAATACGGAGGGGTATAAATGACTTTTAATAAAGGCACGAGTATTAGAATCAAACCGATCTGATACAGATTGAATTAAACCGAATTGAACCGAAATAAACCGAAAGAACCGATTTTAATTTTGTGAAAAGACAATTTAACCTTTGAGTTTTATTTTGACCGAATGAATCACATTAGTAATGTTGTAAATATTTTAAAATGGTAAGGTATTATAGACTTTTACTTAATTAAACCGATTTTAATCTCCTTCTATATAAATGATTGAATCAAATCGGTTCAATCATTTCTTCTTCTTCTTCCCCGATCAACACCTTTCTCTCTCTCTGTCGTCTGTCGTCTTTGTCGGAGATGATAGTCTCCGGCCAAATTCTTGGCCGTTCTCAATAGAACTCGACATGAGGATCACGAATCTAAGGTTTGTCTGATCTAATTCTGCTTCGTTAATCTTTAATTTCGATTTTAGTAATTTAGGGTTCTTCGTCAAAATTGGGGGTTTTGCTCGATTCTCACATATGTTACTCTACTCCAACTCTACAACGTTTCTACATAAGAATAGACTTTAAAAACGCTCTAATTTAGCTTGAATTGAAATTTGAAGTTCTGGATTCTTACCTAATCGATTGAATTCGATTTGTTCTGGTGTTGGATGGCTTTGTTACAAGTTGGGGTCGTCAAGTTGGGGCTTGAATCGACTGGATTCGACTGACTCGGTCACGACTAAGTGTTGATCCGGTCGTGACTCATTTCCTCTCCGAGAGCTGCTGGCTCGACGACTGCGATAAATGTGATCAATGGACGACGAGAACACGTCTGAGGCAAATTTTATGTTTTCTCGAAAATTTTATTGATAGCTGTGTTCTATTTTGGCCAATTGGCTTCTGTGATATTGTTTGGTGATTGTGTTGTCTCAAGGTTTGATAATGTGGTTTATAATCGATTAGGAAGTTGAAATTTGATTGGATAGGGTTGCCCTAGGTGTAGAAAAATGTCAGTAGGCTCCGTTGAAAATTTTGGCATAATTTGGCTTGTTATGGTTTTGTCAATCTATTGTGTAGACAATAAACCTCTGCTACCGGTTTAGGGCTTAGTAATGCTGCTAGGTTTGTTGAAAATCTGCAATGCTTGTCTAATTTTGTAGGCTTAGCATGTGTAGGAAAATTTGCATTGACTAGTTTGGTTTGTCTTGTATAGAAAAATGCCCTGACTTGTGTGTTGCTTTGTGTAGGAAATGTCAAAAGATGATGGCTGCCATGGAAGACTTGTGGCTGTCGGTTGGGAAAAAGAGTGTGTAGGTGATATTGCTTGGAGTATATGTGGTAGAAAGTAGGTAGTATTTTATAGGTATTGAAATTTACTTGTAATAGCCATTGTTATTCAAAGATTGTATTTGAACATTTGTAAGACTTTCTTGTAATACATTTTAGTGTAGAAACATCCCATAATGCTTGTTACTACAAAATCATCGTCTAAATCGAATTCAATCGTCACATTAACTCGTAACTTGACGTAGAAGTAACGTACATCTAGCGTAATAATCGAAATTCAATTTAACGTAGAAATAGAAAAAAAATTGGGTCTTTACATTTATATTCGCAACCATGACCTAGGCTACAAACTCATATTCATATTCATTTAACAGAATAAAGTGCTAGGTTGTTAAATATTGTGAACATATTTGGCCTTATACTACTGTTGTTAGTTCGTTGGTTGCCTAGTGAAAGAGTACCAGTATCATCCACATGATCATTATCGTGACCAAACATGTCTCTTCATGATCGGTAGCCAGATCTTCTGCTCTTTCACCCTCACTAGCCTAATTCTTTGCTCTTTCATCCTCAACAGCTTGATTTTCTGCTCCTTCATCCTCAGCAGTCTGATTCTCTGCTCTTCAAGTTCTAGTATTTCATCTAATTGACCATTTTTCTCAATGAATTCATCAAGGCACATAGCTGGTCTCTTTTGGTGTTGGTTTCATTTATGCTTTCTTTTTAGACAACCTTCTTCTTCAATGTGTTGATCTTCAGATTGATGATTATCGAGCAAGTTTAGGTATATACAAAAATCAACATGTTACTTACTGCTAATGAGAGAGACAAGTAACAATCTGTTATTGTACATAATCACCATTACTATTTGCTTCTCCGAAACAATCTTGCTTGCTTCTTTACTTTTCCCATTTGTTAATCGATTAAGTAAGCCTCTCAAAATTCCATTCCCCATTCCAGGCTGCTTTGATTGTTCTTCAGATGTAATGTTCTCACAAACATGATTCTCTCTTCTTTCAACTGACTCACTTCTCTGCTTCTCTCTCTCTCCTATGCCACCAGACTGACTACCCTTCTTTCATTATCTCCTCTTCCTGCTGACCTACTTCGTTACTGCTCTCTCCTGGGCCATCAGGCTGACTTCCCTTCTTCTTATCCTCTCTTCTTCCACCGGCCTCATTTTCCTACATCTCTTCGTCTCTCATTCCTTCTTCAACCACCTCCCCTACCACGATTAGGACCATAGGATTTATTCATTGCCATCAATTATTGATGTAATGTTGGCTCCTTCAGCACACCAACTGGGTTCTCCTTAGCCACTTATATTTTTGCTTGTTTTAGGAGCTGCTTTGGCTGCCTGCTACCACCGACCTCATCCCTCCTCTTGTCTTGCGATGTTCTCTAAGTTATCAGGTCCTTGCAAATTTTCCATCTTTCTTCATCCGGAGGGAATTTATTCTTCTTACTCACCTCACCACCTCTTACAGGATTATGTAATTTTTGTTTCTTGCGTTGGAAATGATCGTCCTCCCTTCTATTTGATTCTATCTGTTCTTGCTTTATCTTAACTGCTGCTTGCTGTGACACTATCATTGATGGTAAAATTATTCAATTTCATTAATTCTTGAGAATTCTTTGCTTGAATAATTCTCCTCTTTGACTGAACCTCAACCGATTTGCTACCCATCTCCTGCCACTGAATGATCGAAAAACAGATAATTAGATGCATGTTCAACCATAAGCACAATCTTGTTTAGACATTTTGTCAAACAGATTCCACGCACAATACCCACAAAGTCTAGATTTTATTTAATAAAAAACAAATAGCAAATTCTTATAATGAAACAAAGATGATCTATGCAAAATCGAAAATTAGTTGTAAGCCCTCTAATTTATTTCATTAGTCTACAAATCTAAAATTACGACCTAATACTGATAGAGTCGGATAGTGTCATTACCTTAGTAGATTGAATTGAGAGATTAAATTTCGAAATCCGAATTGAAGAGCTGACGGTTGAGGAGTCGAAATCTGAATTGAAGAGCTGACGGTTGAGGAGTCGAAATCCGATTGTAGAAAGTGATTTGAGCAAACGGTTGAAGAGTAGAAATCCAATTTTGAAGTGAGAATCTGAGCTCGAAACGGATTGAAGTGAAAATGAATTGTGAGTGACGCGCGTGTCAAATTTTTACAGCAAAAGTTTTTAAAAAACCCGCCACAAAAACATCCACTTTTTTATTAGCGTATCTACGATAAGAATGTCACGATAATTAAGCATTTTGCCATGGTTTTTTAATCTCTTAATCCTCCACGGATTCTTAGCCATGGTTCATTATTATACTCCTTCCCCAAATTGAGTATCTTTTCTAACTAATTAATTAGGCATTATGTTCATCTTTCCAATAGATAATTCCAATTCCATTGACATTCATATATTAAATCTAAAACACAATAGCCTGCTAAAAGAAATAGATAGCAATGAACATAATAAAATAGTTAGCATAAAGACTTCATATAATGAATATATTCATCATCACAAATCCGAGTTGAAACATGAGTAAGGTTATAATTATAACTACAAAAGCTTAATTTCATCAAAATATTTTCTTATCTACCATTTCAGAGTTACAAACATTGCAAAAGAAGAAATGTGATGATATCGGATGCAGACTTCTCGATTAGGCAAATTACGTGAAGGAAGATATTATGATGAGTGGAGTTCATGTGTATACTTGAGGACAACACACAAATTGCAAGTCTCAAAACATGGAGTACAGGAGCTCCATCTATCTTCTTGAGAGCAATAAAATACATGACCGTCCCTGGATACAGTATCTACTTGATAGGCCGTCTTCGATAATTCCAAGAAGAAAAGTTTCGAGGGGACTCAATCTTCTATTTGGCAGACTCATGTTTTGCTAAGCTCTTTGAGATTCTAATGGATTAAAAATCCCATTGATATCTGCTTGATTAATTCATCCAGGCATCGAGGGAATTTTTTAATTCATTAGAGTCTAAAAGAGCGTAGCCAGACATGAGTTTACCAAATGCAAGCTTGAAGCAATCGAAGCTTTTCTTGTTGGAATTATCGAAGACGGTGGACCAGACATATTTTAAATGAGTGAAAGCCTTTATAATATTGTTGGAAAGAAGATAGACAGAGCTGATGTACTACATCATCTGAGCACTCGCAACCTGTGGGGGCGTCTGCAAGTATACACCAAATTAAACTCCTTACGAACTGCTTAAATCAACTCGACCTTAGTTTTCATTACCTCCCATCATCGTACCTTCTCTTAGCACAATTGGACTATTCAGTTTGATTCCCATATCATCGTCCCTTTCTTCTCTAGGCTTCCTCATACATCTCCCGTTAACTTCAGACGGCCATCATCATCTACTTACATTATCTACTCTGCTGACTTTAGCGAGGAAAACCATGTATGGCTCCAATGTCATTCCAACTGATAGGAGTCTAAATCTTTCCTCTACTACTACTTCCTGATATCTACAAAATGCAGGCCACCCGTAGCCTGAAATGGCAGAATCTCGGTCCTTGTTGCTGACCTTCAGCTGACAATTATATACCCTCAACCTGGCAACAAGTCTAGCTAGACAGATCTAATCAGCATCAAGTCCACACTTGTGGAGCTGTATAGTGCGGAGCTCCTAAAAAGACGAATCAAATCAAAAGGGTCAATAAAATATATATGCATGTATATGAACAGATTTAAGTTCAAAAGATGATAATTATTACCATTGGTGCTTCTCCTAAAACATGGTGGTTTGTCACTACCTCCGACAAGTAGTTGTTATTCCTAGCCTCTCTTACCAAATGAGATGGATTGCCGCGGACATCTTTCGCAACAGAATTAAGGTTGAAATTACTTGGCGGAATACGGAGGTCCCAATCACTAGGAAACAGTTCCCATAGATTTAGAATGTCCACTTGTAATATACTTACACGAGCAATCGGGTTGTCTCTATTGTAGCCAAAGGATCAAATTGAAGTCTTGTACTCACCGTCAATCCACGTACATGGCAGAAATTTGAGAAACCGATGACGGATAATCTAGTACTCAAGCCTTCAGTACTTTGAATACGGCCTAAAAAGATATGAAAGAATGCTTTCCTTGAAATAGTGAGGTAAATTCCCAGTGCATGTTCACTTCTTGGGACTTCATTCAGCCAATTGGCAATACTGAAAATACAAGGAGATAACTTAAAATACAAGGAGATAACTTCGACAACATACATATATAAACTGAAAATTGCCATGAAATAATAATCTTACTGCTGCATCTTTGGAATGAAGCGCATCATTGGTTTGGCTCCATGTGATAGTCATCTCAAAATGTTGCACCATTTTGTGGACTCAAAACAGAGAAAAACGAAGGACAAGTAAATCAGAGAGTTTCAATTAAACGGCTAACATGAAGACATATTTTTACATTCCTTACATAGCAACCACAACTACCAACAATCACAGTCGATGAAAGTCGATGAACAACAGACCATAAATATAAATTAAGATCAAATCGATGGAAAACAAAGTGATTGAGAGTAAATGACACAACTCTTAGAAAACTTCCAAAAATATAAATTACTACACTAACGGTAAGATATCCTTTTTCCATTCCATAAATAGCAACTACAATACTATCAATTGCATGTACATGCAACCTAAAATTTATTCGTCAAACTCACGCAAAAGACTAAATTAACATCAAATCATTCATCTATAATACTGGCAACATACCATAACCTCAACTTAACGAAGAAGTTCACAGAAATTTTACCTTTGAAACGATTTCGTCGCCGCTCGAAGGAAAAAATTGAGAGAGAAAAAAAATGAGAGAATTTGAGAAAATAAAGATTTCAGAAGTGAGTGAGAGTTGTGTTGTAGTCGAGAGAGAAGATATAAAAGGATAGATTATCGCATTTTCCAAGACGATAAGGGGAATCTGGAAAGTTATTTAATCTTGTTCATCTATTTGGCCACGCTTTTCACGACGTGGAGCTAATTAAATGTATGCATGGTTTAAAAATCGTGGTGTATTATCCTTTTACACCACGACTTTTTATCCTTCTCAAAAAACCGTGGCGTAAAGTATCTTACGCCATGATTTTCTACTCGTGGAAAAAAATATTATCACACTTAAAGAATCATGGCGGAAGATAGCTTTACGCCGAGATTGTTAGGCCGTGGATACCTTTGGCGTGACTCTATCCCTATTTTCTACTAGTGAAGGTTGCTAACCACCATTCATCAAACACAATTGATGATATCGATATCTTGGTATCTCAAAATAAAGTTACAATAAAAAATTTGAATGATTGTGAAGATGATGATCTAGATGGGATTTCTCCTGGAGCACCTATATCGTCTATGGTGAAGGAAAAAAAAGAAATGTGTTATTGATGATTTGAAATATTTTAAAAAGGGACTGGCAGATTGCTTATGTTGTTAGGGAAGCCACATCTGATAAACGATTTCCCATTTCAGAAGGTGAGATATGGACTATGCTTGTGGAGTTAGGAGTTGAGCAGGTTCATCAGACCACAACTTATCTATGTCTCGTGAAAGAGCAAAATATGTTGAAAGCTTTACTTGGATGCACATGGGAGGGACGTAAGAATTTGTTGATGCAGATGATAAGGGGCGCTGGTGGATCGCAAAACTAAATTGAAGTTTCTGATCGACATGAGCTATGTTGGTGATCGAATATTCTACTTTTATTTTATGAATAACTATTAAGATAAACTTTTCATTAATTTTTGGACTTTTTTTTTTTTGGAAGACGACTTTTTGAAATTTATGATCGATATTTTTATGGTTAAATAAATTTTTAGATCATATTTTTATTTATCTATGACTAATTTTAAATAAGGAGATTTATTTTGGTAAACTTTATCTTACACATACATTCCTTAATTTCAGTCCAAACAAAAAAAATTATAAAATCATCATTTACTTTACTTTCATCCCAAACATGATAAAAATTCTTACTTTACAATTCATTTTTTTTACTTTTCTTTACATTATTTTACTATACCTCAAAAGCCTCGATCCAAACAGGAGGTTCAATGTACATTTAATCCTATCTGATGATTTTATTTTTGACGAAAGAAGAGTCAGATATAATTTATTTTTGCCCCCCAATTAATTGAAATCTTGAATCCACATAGAACGGAATAAACATGATCGGTTTATGAACAGATATAATTTATTTGTATCCACCACTTTTTGATTCTTTCTAGGCGTCCACTGGTACTTCACGAGATGTGATCCACATGCTTTGATTTGATTACGAAGCTTGCCAAATCTGTTCCTAAATTATTTGAGACTCAACCAATCATATTGTTTTCTTTGCTTAAGTTTAGTTATTTTGTGGGTGGTTCATCTGAAATATATAATTAATGATTGTATTATTAATAGTTAACAAGATTGTATATTATAAATACGAGGACATATTAGTTTCTATTATCAATTTCTAAGTGTATCTCGTCTCCCATGTTTAGTTGCGGAATTCCTTTTAGCTCCTACCACATGGTTAGGCAAATTTTTTAGAGAACATTAATTAATATGATGAATAAGAAAGAGGTCAATAACTAAAAGAATAGCAAAATCGAATTAGATCATGATCACATTTGATATAATTTCATTTCACACCATGCATGTCTCTAGAAGGAAAAAAAAAATTAAATTCTAATCAGTATTTACCTGAAGAAAAATTAAAAATTTCAAGTAATATTATTCCTTTCCGATATTTCTATATGTAAAACAGCTACTAAAATCACTGGGAATATCAAAAATCATCACTTGATGATTCGCGTTGATCCGAAACAATGAAACTCTTGAATTTTAAAAGTGGATATAAAAAGAAAAACAAATAAAATTAGTTGCTGTGGCATGATGAACTTTTCCGCTCCACAAGGAGAATCCATATTGTTTCTTTGCATATGCTTGAATACGTATCGGAAATATATATACAGTGTGCATTAAAATTAACATTGTATGTCCGAGACATACGTAACACATTTTGTAAATTTTACTGGATAGCCTTGAACAAACAATGACACTTGCCCAATTTTCCAAATCCTGGCCAAGCTCTTCAATTTCCCTGGAAACAACTCCAATTAAGTATTGAAATGAAAGCTACAGATAACAGAACCAGTACATTACTGTACATTAGAAATTAATTAAGTACCTTCAATTCAACTAGAAAACTACAAAAGCTACACGAATCTTATTTCATCACCCAAAAAATGAAGGAACTATCAACCTTACATGTTCAATAGCATGGCTGACTTTTCAACTCGTTGCCTTGCTTCTTGCCACAAGTCCCACTCGCTCTATATTTTCTTCTTGCTCCTCCTTGATGAAACAACATTATAGCATTTCCCCTATCCAACTTAATTATCTAATTGTTGCGTCTGAGTCCGGGAGAGTCTTCGGATTCTTTCTAAGTGTAGCAACCGTCGATTTCCTTCCTCCGAGTTTGATTCTATCCATTGGTTTAATTTTCCGATTTATCGGTCATGGGGAGCAGTACTTGTGCATGACGTTTCATGTCGATCTATCTTATTGGCAAGTTTTGTTACTAAATTTCCTAGCAGGAAATAGCTTTTCTTGGATCAACACATATGGTAGTCTGCTAGCCTCGAAAAACTTCAAGAATGATGGTATGAGCCATATTTTCCCAATGGCATCAAGTTTTTCTTGGTTGACTGGAAAGATTTACTCTAGTTTAATTGAATCAATCCAAGGGAAGGAATTGGATTTGCAGGGGCAAAAATATTGTCATACTCATATGCTTTTTAATTGCATAGCTCCAACCATGATTGGAGCAGCCATTCAACTCATATTTATGTTTGCCAAAGATGGGGATGAAGAAATAGACATGGTTCCAATTATTTTGATCCTAATTGGAAGTGGATTGTACATTGCATTTGAAAGTTTGATGCCACCTTTAACACGAATGCCTCCTCAATTACGTCTCGTAATTATGGTGCTGGTCATAGTGCTACCATTAGTGACGACAATCGCGATAGCTTCCGAGATCAAAGTACTAAAAAAATATTTGAACTCAAATTCAAAATGTGACGAGGTGAAAGAGGTTGCACCTGATCAAGAGAAAGTGATAGATATAATTAGTTACAATTACAATGAAGAAGAAATCAACAAGTCGTCATTAGTAAATGGTGATGAGAAAGGAATCGCATTGTTGAGTGTGGAATTCTGGTTATTATACTTGGTAAATGCTTGTGGAGCAACTTTGGGAGTAGGTTTCATGAACAACTTACGACATATTTGCGTATCTTACGGAGATTGCGAACAAGATTCAATTCTACAAGCAATTCCCACTACATTTGGCTTCTTTGGGAGCATACTGTCCGCAATATTCATTTGGCGCACAAGGTTTGTAAATCATTTTCATTAGTCTCCAAATATATTGATTTTTATACTATCTACGTTATATATATATATATATATATATTGAAATTTTGGCGAATTTTATCAAATTATATATGATTGTTAATTTTTTTTCAGGGAAAATGCAATATCCTCCAAACCATCAACAATGTCAGCAATTCTTCTACTTCTAATGATCCCAATGCCCGTGGCTTTCTTCTTACTCATCGTCAATAGTGGAAGTCCGATCTGTTTTTACATAAGCACAGCCATTATCGGAACATGTGCCGGTGCCATGAGCTGCATGACGACCCCTACGATTTCTCAAATGTTTGGTCCGGAATATTCCGTTATCAGCCAAACGATTTTCCTCACTAATTATCCTATCGGGACTCTGATCTTCGGATACTTGGCTGCTGTCAATCAAGAACCAAACGGCGTCGTTAGTAATAGAGATTACACGAGGAATTTCGTGTTTTGGGAACTCATTAGCCTTGTTGGAACCATTTCAAGTTTCTGTCTGTTTCTTAGGATAAGGTTGGCTTCACGAAGAAATACTAATTAGAGTTTAATTTTGCACGGGAGACGCGTATATGGAGTATTAGTTAGGCGGAAACTAATAGCAGTAATTAATTAGATCATAATTAATTCTACATTTTTTTTTATAAAAGAGGACAAATTTTATGAAAAGTTTTATTAGTTGGTCGAGTTTAATCATGTCGGCCTGTGATAGTCTTAGGATGAAAGACCTGTCCTCCAAACTAGATAAAATTTGTAGGTGCTATCAATAGACGTCTCTCACGATTAAACCACCGGGACGAATTACAAAAAAAATTGCCGATTGGATACAAACCATCTACCTTTGGCATACAAAATTCAATTAACAAATAAGAATAAGAGTAGCAAAAACCCGAAAAAGCTATAGTCGTCGTCTCTTATTAGACCACGTATACCAACAGGTGATGCGATCAGCTCCACAGCGGTATAACAAAAACCTCATATTCCCAACTTTGTACTAGCATACGCCTCGATGCATAGTACATTGTCAAAACATGCATTTCCAAAAAATCAGAATACCTCCTGAAGCCCCCCCAAAGCATCACAGCAGATTCCTGCCAAATACTCACAAAATTGTTCTGGTTTTAAATTCAAGCAGACATAATAAATCAATTTTATTCTTCCTAATCAAACTTCTAATTCTGTTCTTCGTGAGAGAGGATCCAAACTCTCTTACATTCCAACAAAGAAAGACTAACATGGGGAAGTCTTGTTTATTTAAGCTCTACATACCTTGGGCAAAGAGTTTTTAATTATTTTTGTTGCCTTTTCAATATCAGCAGCAAGCAGCATACCAATTTGCACACCTGTAGACGCCACTACCTCTAGAATTGGAAGAAGTTTATTTTTCTTGCAGTTTTTTACCGTCAATCCATTCAAGTCATGTACGACTTTAGTTTTGTAATCACTCTTAGCAACACGGATAGGTCAACGAGAAATTTTAGGAGGAGATTTTGGATCTGTCGGTTTAGAAATAGCTTTCTTGACTGCTGCAAGATAATTAAAGCTAGAGGATAAGATTAGAACAGTTACAAGTGCAAAATTTTGCATATCAAACTCCTTAGTTCTCTCAATAACCAAATTAATAGTTATTTTCTTATCTTTCTCAAAGACATCTAGAATATCTGCATCCTATTGGGCCTTTATTTGGATCGAAGAGCGCTCTAAACTCTAGCTGCTAGAATAGTACCCCTATCAGTCGCTTCAGCCTGAACTAATTGCTGAAAATCCTCCAACTTTTGCGTTTCTGGCACTATCGTGAGCTGCATTTCAAGAACCAAGGTACCTGAATCAATGCTATCCCCGAGCTAACTATTCTCTTCATTTGAATGCCCATCAAAATTAACATTAATCATCATCTTTTCCATCATAATAGGTTTAATAGCAAAGTGGTATTCTCTAACAATTCTTAGCTGATAAAGTATAGAGTCAATAGCTACTCACACCAAATCAGAGATAACTACTTGAGGACTTAGTCTGATCATAAAGTGAGCAAAATCAAGCATATTCTTGAGACGAGTATCTTCTTCAATCACCATCAAAATACCCCACTATTTATAAAGCTTTTTGAAAAATACCTCATTCCAAGCATGAAGTGGAATACTGTCCATTCTCAGCCACACCAACTTATCAGAACCAGGGTCTGATTTCCAATCCTCAACTTTATCGAAAAATTCAGAAAGCCAAATTGCACCATCCTTCATAATACCAACCTTTTCCGTAACACTGTCAAAAGTAATCAATATGTTTCAAGAACTTATCATTGTAAGCTTTACATTTTTAGGAATCTCCTTGCAAAATTTCTCAATAACATCTACCGTTGAAAATTATGTTTTTAAACAACTGTGAATGCTTCTTTCCAGCCACTCACAATCTGACATTGTTATTCATAGTTAATAATTGGCTTCTTCTACTCAACCCAAACTTTCTTTACTCTCGGGGATCGAGATGATTGAGATCGAGACCCCCAATTATCCTTCTTCACCTCCTCTTGACGTGCATCACCTTTAGCGAAATTCATAATGATTTCTCCATTTTCGATAAACAATCCATTCAATTTCTTTACACCTTCTTCAACATCTCTCTTGGAAAAGAATAATACAAAACCAAACTTACAACCCTTTCGATTTCGTCATAATTCTGGCGAACGCTTCAATTCGTTGTCTTTATTCAAGTTGTTTGCGGGGGAATTTGCCTTCCGATATGAACCATAGATGGTTGAGGTCTCTGTTTCAGCCTTTTGAGAGGATTATAAGGGTTTATGTGTCTCTCAAATTGAATATGATTTTTTTTTTATAAACAGTAAATAGGAATTTTATTGATCATTATTGGAGACTTTGCATTAGATCTTGCATCATTTAGCATCTCAGGTGACATTTGAGTTTAATTTTACATTGGAAAAGATGTGACTTTTCAAATCATAAGATTACCTATTATGTCCTAAAAATAATGAGATGATCTAATTAAAACTTACGAGAAGTATAAGATATATTTAATATTTACGTAAGTGATCGATTGTGCAAATGGTATTATTTAGTAGTAATGGGCAAACGAATAGCTCGGATTTGTTCAGCTCATTTAATGAGTGTTCGTTTATAAACAAACCGAGCCGAACTATGTTCGTTTATAAACGAGCTCCAGCAAGCTAAACCCGGATCTGTTCGCTATTGTTCGTGACACGAACAATTCGTTTATTTTTTAAAATTTATAAAACAAAATAAAATAAAATATTTATTAAATGACTAAAATAATACATAAATATTAATTTATTAATATTTATATTTAATTTTTGTGATTATTAGTATCATAATTAAAAAATTTAACATTAAATATTATTTTTTTAGTATAATAATTAAGTAATTTGACATAAAAACTTCATTTTATAAATATTAATATTAAAAAACCATCCTTGTTGTTGTGCACAAATCCCTTTGTTGCCGAAGGATGTATGCTTGATTGAGGTTTGATTTTTGTGTATAGACCTTAGGACATGATTTAGAACTAATTTATAATGTAACCAGGATGCAAATCGATAGTTAATTTTACTTCTAAATGTCTAAAATAAAAAATATTTCAATTAAAAAATAATGATTATATGATTATATTGTAACTGTAATTATGGGATTTCACTATCCTAAATTAGTAAAGAATAGCAATTAGTTGTATATGTATACTTAATTAAAATTAATTCTCATATGTAATCTTATTTGTCTGACATTCATGTTGGTAACATAGAATGATATTACATATACGGCATTGCATACATTTTAAAATTGGCAATTTATATATGTTTTCGTCATATTTTAGGTGACGATTTAGTTGGAGTCAACGAGAAGGATGGGAATTAGTTTGCTTTGGCGAAATCGGTGAGTAGACTTTTAATCATTGTCGGAATATAGTTTTTATTATGTGTTCCATGTTTGATTGCCTATATATATATGATAGATATTCAGATTGCTTGTATATTGTCATCAATCTGGATATATGACTATATCATATATCAGGAATTTGAAATGAATGATTCATTATCTTAAAAAGGACGTAGTTCCGAATTATATTTATGGGGTGGATAAATGTTTTTATCATGGAAATTCCATATGAATTGACAGATAAATTTCCTGGATTTGACGGATGCATGAAAGGAAATAAATTGGTCTTCGGGACCTGTGAATCGTTGGTTTAGGTTTTCTTCGGAAACACCTAGAATGGTTGTGATCACACGGCGAAGACTCATCTGGTGGCTACGCTATATGAGCTCTGAGTCTAGCCTAGAGACTAGACTAAGATAGCACAAAAGATAGTGTATTTGAGGTTGGCATACACTAGACTCTTTCGGTGAAAGTGGCTCACTTCCTAAAGAGGTATCGATTGTGGGAACCAAATTAATAGAGTTTGTGGTTCCATTAAATTATTTTGACGTTTGCAATGCTAGCTTGATTGAAGCATCACATGGTTTTGACAATGAAAATATATCTTATTTTACATGAACTTATATTATATATGGGTATATATACGTATCTATATATGGGGAAGGGATAAAACCCTTCAATGATCATGAGTCTATTCACGAGATTGTTGAATCTCATAAACCCTAATACCTCCACAGGTTGATAGTGATTTTGTGTACCGGCGATGATTACGGCGTAGATTACTTCATCGTAGTGAAGTAACTTTAAGGTATCCTCATGGTAGACTTTGATAGAGAGAGTTTACATAGTTTATCTTTTAGATTGTATTTTGGGGTGGGCTTCACACTAGTTATTTGTTGTAACAATCGAACTTATATTATTTTGAGGAAATTCATGTAGAATGAATCTATAGATAAAAAGATAATAATTTAGTTTCAGTTATATGATGAGTTGATTAAAATGAATCCGCTGCATAATAAAAACGTCACTTTCACACAAATGACGCCCTTCGAGCGTGTCTTTGGTCCCAAGATAGCGTGACGAGCTAGGGGATGGGATGTGTGAGGGGGATGTCACAACTGAGTTGAAACTTGTCAGCTGCCAGCATATATAGTTGTAAGTATCCTACGATACACAATACAAATCCTACGATTCAATATTTTTTACCTTAAAATGATATGTATCAAAGGATTATATCCTTTTTGGCTCTATATCCCATATGAATCCCCCGAATCCCACGATTCAATTGTGCGATTTGATTTTTTTACGATACAAAGGATACACCGACAAATTATTTTTAAGTAAACTTGGTCAAGTTTATACTATTTTTATTAAAATCAAAAGGGTTTGAGACCCTTACACTGAATGTCAAAGAAATATGTCAAAAAAATTTAATGATATTATGAATGCATGTTTTATCAAGGGATTTGAGAATGCATGTATTTAAATTGTCACTTTCTGACAAAATATTAATTTACGAATAAACTAGTAGTTATATTAATTTAATGAATATGTAAATGAAAAAGGTAGGTGTATAAGAGTCACTTGGATTGACAAGCTAGAAGTATTTCGACGGACAAGATCAAAATATAATAAGCAGTCCGGATTGATGAAGTGGCAAGATCAAAGTACAACAATTGATGACGTTTTTATCCAAGACAAGAATCTGAAAGGAACATATGGTTTAAAAGGAAACTAAACTAGATCAAATCAATATAAAGGAAACTAAGTTATCACTTAAGTTCCTTGAAAATCAAGCATTTGCTTGAATGGAAAAAAAGATAAAATCAGGAATCAACTCTCATTATCAAATACTTGGATAACAAGCAAACGTGTGATAAGGAAACTATATGATTAGGATCTCGAAATCAAGACAATGAGTGATACACCAGGAAAAATATGCCTATAAATATTAAACGTACTGCTACAAGTTTTAGTTGCACGAACAGAGCACAAGGAGAATTCAAGGTAGAGTGACGTCCATTCCACTCTAGCTTTCATTTTTTGCCATAGGTTATCCAAAGCTTAAAGAGTGGTGTGTAGAGATCGAGAGTTCCAGCCAAGCTTTGGCTTTGATTAGTAGCGTCTTAGAATAGGTTGGTCCTAGGTCTAGAATTTACATAGGAGATTAATCGAATTACTCGATAAAGTCTTGTTGTGTGGCTTGTACAAAACATCTAGGTAATTCAAGAATATTACTCTCCCCATTGTAAGCAAATTCTACTTGGCCCTTTTGGTCCGCGAACGTAAGTGTTGTTTATAAAACTGAACCGCGATATATTATCATTAATAAATTAAATAAAAGTATTTTTGTTTAACATTGAATCTCTCGAGATATTCTCTACTATTCTTTGTTTTTGCTTAATCTATTTTGTGCCAAAATATCACAACGTTTATATGCTCCAACAGTTCGATCTATTCTAAGTGAGAACTGTTCTATCCATCTTATCGTATTTTACAAGTCTAAGAAAATATGTATTTGTTTTAAGATTGTTAACGTATCCACCAAATCGTAACAACTGGTCGAGTAACTACTCAATGAGGTGTTATAACTATCGATAAATCAGACCAGCTCATTTCACTCAAGTATTATTCGTTTGATTTAGTGATAAGTCTCTAAATCTTGACACCAATATTTGGTAGACTTATCGTTTTGTACGTCAGTTGATTAAATCAGTTTAACTCCAATAGTTAGAACTGATTCACTCATAAAGTCTCTAAAGCATACACATATTTACTTAGAGAGACTTTCAACACAGACAGTTCGTAGTACAAACGACCCATTAGATCTTTAGATCATCAAATCTATAAGATCACATTATTCACAATATTTGCTGAAGTGGATGATTTAGTTATCATCTAACCGAGTCAGATCAGAAGGTTCTAGTTCAATATCAACTCAATTAAATCAGATCAGATAGGCACTAACTCATTTTCCAATTAACTAAGTTGGTTCGACTATAGAAGAGCCCTAACTCAGGATCTGTTTGAATAAGTTAGTTCGACACTTGAAATGCTAAGTCATGATCAACATCGACATCCAAAGGAAGGACTTATGCGTCATTAGCTTATTCAACTATGGTGCATCAGTAGGAGCTTAGGAGTTCACTTTAAGTTCTCGTCCAGTTCCTACTGAACTATCACTTCACTATTCTACAATACTTAGTTTATCTGTAGGTCATAAGCTGCTTATAAAAACTTGTCACATTGCTACTGATCAAATACTAGATTATCTTTTATAGTTTATTATACTCAGATTTAGTGATAAGATTATTAGTTATAAATTGTGTCAGGTTTTACCATACTATTGCTTTACAGTTATTATACTTAGATCGTTTCACTAGTAGTTTAACTGTATTCTGTTTAGATAGTAATGATTGATTATCTGCTGCTGTTTAGTATCTAGCTTAAGAATAGATTTATCTTTACTGTATTGAGATTATTCTTAAGAAGATCTTTTGTACATCTAATTAATCACTTCGATAAAACCGAGATATATATAAGTGATTGTTAGATTAGGTTTGAGTTGTAACTGGTTAAAATGCCTCTTAGGTGACTTAGTCGAAAAGAGTTAGGGCTATCAAATTTCAGATATTAATATTAAAATTATTGAGGCCTAATGGTTAGACATTTCCTCCATCGAGAGGTCATGAGTTCGACTTTAATGGAAGCGGTTTGTGGGTGGGTAGCTTGTTTTAGAAATTTATCAAAAATAAATAAATTATGGTTGATGTCAAAGAGATTGAAGATGTTAAAGGCTTCAAAATTTTGAAAGTTTTAAGATTAATTAAAAGATTGTATAGTAGGTTGAGGATTTAGCAATAGTTTTAGTAATATTTTGATGTTTTGATTTTTTGAAATGAATTTGGATATGATATATTGATAAAGCATTTACAAATTTATTACAAAATAGTATTATATAATGATAATGAATTAATGTTAATTATTTTCTCACTTATTCGATAATTAAATGTAATATATCTTTTATATTATATATTTTATCTTATAAAAAACGTGTCATGTATCTTACGATAAATCCAGGTACAAAAGTCGGAAAAATGATACGCGAAACATATCCAGATTCAACAACTATGGCCACCAGTTATCCCCACATTAAAACCTAGTCCTCAAAATTAGGGAGCTTGAAACTCAAAAACCAATAAGTATAACTGGTTAGTGTCGTCCACGTTCGACTATGGTAGGTTTTACAGTACCTCAACCGATGGAAAGTTAATATCTTCAATTACAAGCATCTGAGCCATGCTATATTGGATACATGTCATTCACTAAATAGCAGCAGAGGAACTAGGACCTGAGGTCCTAGCATTCAAATTCTAAATATAATAGTTGAATTTATAATTTATGGCGTCAAATAATTTTAAAATGGGTTCAAATTAATTTTAAAACGGGATCAAATCAATTTTAGAATGAATACATAACGGATTTTTCAAATTACAATGGGTTCAGTGACTAATAGCATTAAACAAATTGAAAGGCAGAAAATATTATAATTTAGGTATTGTCTACTCTTGATGGATCAATGTTGCATCCTGGCTGATGAAGCATATATTGATATTATTGCCTTCCATGCAACAGAATCTCTATAATTTAGATCATCAAAATTTCCTTGCAGGTGAAACAAAGAATCCATTTTGTAGGTGACAATGAAAAGTCCAGTCCAGTCCGCGTCTGATCTCTTGTCCTCATAACATAGCAACAATTAAAATCCTGTCAATCTATACATTCAACTCAACAGAAAAGCACTACAAATCGAAAAAATACTCGATCCTTTAACGAGGCGCTTATTCCCAATACACTCGTAAATTATCATTATCGAAGAGATTGTATCCTTTGTCGTTATACTTTCAAGTTTCCGGACAGCCGCCTCAAAGAAGACCATATAAGGATTCTTTGACTCAAGATAAAAATTTCAGACTCACTAAAGCTCCCTCCGCTCATATTCTAGGAACTGACTCCACTAAACTATAAGATTCAGCAAAATAGTTGGAGCACAAATGCAAACACCACACCAATATAGAACACCGTACCAAATGCTCCAATAGTGCCGATAATGAAAATGAAATGGATAATTATGATCGTGTCTTGCCACATGTAAACCAGAAAAATGAAATACAAACACACACTACCAAAACCACAAAACATGCCAACATAAGGTCAAAATATTGATACATATTTAGAGCTTAAGTGTTGGGCTATTTTGCACGCATGCAAGTGCACATGTTGTCACAAGTAATAAAGTGAAAATAGAGTGTCGAATCCACGAGGATTTAGTTTAAAGTTTCACTAAATATTAGGATTAATTCTATTTCTATATGTCTAAATAATAAAAATCGATAGATGAGATTTTAAACTAAATAAGCGCAATGATTAAAAGTAAATAAGTAAACAAACACAATGTGAAAGATTCAGATTTTGAGAAGATTTCACGGGTTTAGACTGTTACCTTAATCATCACCAATGTTTATACTATCATCTTACTCAGTTTGATTGAATTTAAATTATCCACCTCACCTTTAGTTAAAAGCATATTCTTATGTTGATTAATCATTTTCATCATACTCTAACTCTATGTTCCCATGATCTTAGAAGGTATAACAAAAGCATGAAGGTCAATGATCAAGCTAAGTTCATACGTCCTATCGGTATATCCCTATCCTCTAGGCAATTAACTTCATCCATTTAGCGAATTCATCAAACATATGATCTCTTATTCAGGTTCTAACTCTAAACGCACTTTTCCAAGATGTTGTAAAAGAGTAATCAAGAAATTAAATTGGGAGGTAAGAAATTCAAATCATGCATTAAACATGCAATAAAGAGAAACTAATTCATTGAATAACCAAGTACGGCAATAGAAATAAACATCGGCTAGAAAAGGTTCATCTAGGGATGCCATATAATCAATTAAATTAGTTACTCATGTTCATAACAAAAGCAAAAGATAAATAGAGTACCATAATTACAAAGTTGATGTTAAGGAGTAATAGTATTTTTTTATTTATGTAAGTACAAGGTTTGAAGGCTTAAAAATGGAAACTGTGCTTCGCTCTGATGCAGTCCGCATGTATATGGCGCACTTTACACCAATCTATCGGGTGCTCCACGCAGACCCGATGCAGAGCCTACACATTTTGCGTCGGGAGTTGCAACCTTCGTGCAGTTTTCATAAATTTGTCATATCTTGAGCTCTCAATGCCCAAATGACCTTATTTTTTATGCATTGAAAAGTTAAGATATGAGGCTACAACTTTCATGATAAACATATTTGTTGATTTCCACTGGATGATGTCCAAAATGACGATAAAGTCATATCATGTGCATAAACTTCTAATTGACTTGTTTTGCTACAAACACAAAAGGAAAACCAAACATAAAATAATAAAGCAAAAACACATAAAATAATTACTAACTAACTCGATTCCTAAACAAAAGTCCAAGAACAAAGAAGACATAAACTCTAAAATTTAGAGTTTATCATCAAGTCTATTCATCAATTGCTCATCATTTTCATAGATTGTCAAAATACCTTCACATAAAGATGAAAATATTTGGAGGAATCCAGCTCAAGCAGGTTTAGCTTTTGTTGTTGCAGCTTCAATCTTCAATGCTTAGGCAATGAGCCTTCAAGGACTTCAGTAGCATCTCCAACCTCTAAGGCCAGGACAATACTAATTTGTAACTCGGTCGAAGCAAGCTCTTATGAAATGGTAGGAAGCTTATTCTCTATACAATTCTCAACAGTCAAATTGTTTAAATCGTCTACCTTAGACTTGTAGACACTCTTTGATGCTCGCTTCAAATGCCTAGAAGGATTTTGATGTCGAACCAGAATTGCACTTTCGAGATTTCTTTAGGAATCAACACTTTGAATTTGATGGCTTCCTTCAATTCCAACAACTGGAATTGGATTTGACCCCACGATTTTCTCGATAGAATCTCCAACTGATTTTTCTCCTAATGTCATATGATTTTTGATTAAAGTGAGCTCAAGGTGACCCACTGTAATGCCGAAATCTTGGTTTTTCTGTATTACTTCCATGAACAACTATATCCCTGTAACTCGGGATGAGCTGACCTTTCGAATTCCCTGAACATGCAAAAGTTGTTGGGTTCGTAGACACACCCTCCCGTGTTTCCAACACCAATGATACCTGGTCCGAATTACGATCTTGACTATCGAAAAGAGATTGCATCACCAACTTATCAGTCTTATTGACTAGAGAAAGAGGAAGAACAAAACAGTTCTCCACAATTGAGATATTTAATTGATGAAGTACTGAAATAATTGCCACCCATAAAGAAGCAGGGCCAGTGCCTTGATTATTCAACCGCAATTGTAAATGTGCAATCAAGCCAAGTTTGATTAATAGTATCCTCTTCGATCATATCCATATCTACCCACTTAGCACACAACTTGTTAAAAAAGTTCTTGTTCCAAGCGTGTAATGGCACACGAACAACTCGAATCTAGGGACCAAGTTTCAATACTTACAAAGACCTCTTTTAACCATTCAGCGCCAATGTCGACCACATAATTTCTATCTTCCAATGATTCAAATAAAATAAACACCATTATTGTGATGATCATGGAAAGTTTGACCTGGATCGAAGTTGCCTTCAATCTGTTCTGAGCTTCCAAAATAGATAATTTTAGTTTTAGTTGGCCAATGAACACAAATTAATCCAGGATCGATCTTCTTCAGTAGTCTGATAATTGAAAGTTGGTTTTCTCGTCTTCACCAAATCTTCTTCACTTTGGGTCCAAATTTGTGATCCATGTATCTCTAGGATTGAGAGGCTCGATTTTCAGAACCATCTCTCTTTTCAATATTAACATGAGATTGAGATAGCGTCTCTTCAATTCCAGCAAAACATACATAAATATTTCCAGCATAAATCTTCTTCCCATTCATCTAAGAAATCGCAATTAGAGCTTCTTCTCTATTAAAAAACCATATTAGCACAAACTTTCTCCCCTTTTTGTTAGGTTTGAACAAGACATATACCTGAATTATACTCCCAAAGGGATTGAAAAGTGATCTAATCCATCCATGATTCATATCTTTTGGAAGATTACTGATGAACAGTCTCAATAGAGGAGATCACGCCACCCCGACCATGTCCCGAATAGAAAATGCTCGCCGTCGAATCATTGATTTTGATGATACCCACGTCCACCTCTAAACAATTGATTTTTTCCATTAAACAGCTCACCATTAGAACGCTCCGTGTATTTTTCTTCCATGAGATGCTTTAAATTTATGCATGTAGCCTTTACTATCAGCTCTTTTCGATCCTTTCTCCCGATCCCGCCATCCTGCCAGTAGAGTTCCAAGGCGACCAACAAGTTTGATTCGATGGTTATCGTACAAAGATTGATGAGTTGGAAGTGAGATTACGATCTACAGAAGAGAGGTCACGATTTTTGATATTTCGCGCGCCGACGTGTTCAACTAGGGTCGCTTATCATTATCAAGAAAATTTTTATTCTCAAAATATGCATTTGGTCTTTTTATTAATTTGAGTGGTCCTTTTTGAATCTAAACTTGAACTCCTAAAAAGCTAGTGTACCAATCTCTCCTCCATCTTTCATCTACTATATATGTACCACTCATTTTGTGTGTTTGTATGGATACTCTTGATTTGATTTTCGCTTGATAAAAAAACTATACGTTACTTTCAGGCATGTCTTACAATATCATCATCTTATAGACAATATGAATAATTTTTTGATTTGTTCCAATTGCAGATTTCATTATCGAATCGAAATTTGACACATGACATTCTATTGACTAAAATTTTACTCTCCATATTCAGATTTATGAACTTAAATTTCCTTAAAGTTGTTTTATAATCAAATAATTTGTTAAGAGGTACGTCTTGTTAATCTTCCAATTCGAAAACTCATATCTCATATCGGATCATATTAGTTTGTTCCCAACTTGGTACTACTAAAATTTACAATTAATTAACAAGGCCAAACTTGAACTTGAAATCAACAAAATTATGTACAAGTAACTACTACTCCATTGAAATTTTTTAACCAAGAACACATGAATGATTAAAGAAAAGAAATTATGTTTTGAATTAATATACAGGTGATCGAACATATCAGTCAAAGTTTTATTTTCAGGGGGCATTTAACAAGAGAAATGACAGGAATGAGAAAACTACTAGAGTAAGAAGATAAATGTATATGATTTGACATGTGGCTCAAATCCAACTATTCAAGAATGGTGGTCCCTATTCTGAATGGGAAGATTGCAAATTGCAAGTTATTTGTCACTCCAAAATTTTATAAAAGAAATTATGTGATGTTTTAGCAATAGATGGACATTTTATTTCGAAAGAATTGCATGTTGAACCCTAGAAAGCAAAATAAATGGAGAGGGTGAGAAGTGATTTACTTTATTTGTAAACATGGATATTTTGTTCATATTTAACTAAATTAATATACTTATAAAGAATATTGTGAAATTTTGAAAAATTTACGATTTCAGTCAAGAATATGTACAATTTATTAAACCCCAAATATATAAATATTTGATAATTTGTTAAAATGATTAATTTACTTTTCAGAAAAATGTGAAATATCATATCTGTATATGTATATGAAATTGGCTAAAACTTACGGTTTTTATTAATTTCATGGTATCACAATTCAATAAACTCCAAACACAAATATTCGATAATTCGTTATAATAATTAGTTTACTTTTCATGAACACGTAAAATATTACCTCTACATATAATGAAATTGGATAAACTTACCGTTTTAGTTTAACGGTATCTACGATTCAATAAATTCCAAACAAAAATATTCAACAATTTGTTATAATTATTAGTTATAAAACATATGAAATATTAAGCCATGTGTAATGAAATTTAATAAACTTATGGTTTTAATTTAATGGTACGCACCATTCAATAAATTTCAAACACAAATATTCAATAATTCGTTGTAATTATTAGTTTTCTTTTAATGAACACGTGAAATATTACGTCAATGTATAACAAAATTAGATATATAAACCTATAGTTTTAGTTTAACGGTATGTACAATTCAAAGTCTGTAAGTATTTATAAAAACAAAAAATTTATCTCATACATTAGTAGGAGCATCTACGGCTAATATTCAAGGAAAAATTGACATGTGAGGATTTTTATTTTTTATAATTTTTATAACTAATGGATGGTGTGTTTGATGAACAATTTAACTTTTTATTATTATTTTATATATATATATTTGTTCAACTAAGGGTTTACAAATTTATCTTTTAGAATAGTAATAAAAATATATATCTTTTCTCATCTTATACTATTATATTAAAATCATTAATAAACATATAGAAAAACTGCATACCGAATACATACTTGGCTAAAAAAGAAAATTTTAAAAATAATAATTAATGCATGTCAATTTTTATTAGATGTTTGTCACATAATCTCTACTAACAACGCAGAGACAAAATTTTCCCTTTAAAAAATGTATTATTGGTTATAACCATTCAATTATTTTTGAGTTACTCTTTTCAATTAAAAACCGAAGACCGTTACGGATCTTAAAGATATTTCTTTCATTTTTTTTAATCAAATATGTGTTGCATTCTGTCGATAAATTATTTTAATTAGAGTATGTAGGATAAAGCTTTTTCCATTTTTTTCCTTTTTTTTAGGAAATGATATCTAATTATATATTGGTCATGGCCAATCCTTCATTAATTACACTGGCCAATATATTTGTAATTGGTAAGTTACACTCACTCATAGAATCTATAAATATCCTCATTTTGCTTTTCTATGAAACTCACTTTTCAAAATTATTATTATTCTTTTCTTTCTTTCTCATTCTCATTCTCATATGGAAGACGAAGATAACTTTTGCTCTTATTATGGCAAGCTAGGGCGTAATCCATTTCGATGCGACATTTGTCACACGGCTCTATCTGATATAATCGCGAAATTCATGTTACATCGATTTGACCCTGTAATTTTCAGCACCACAAATCCTCCACATCCAATCTAAATTCAAGTTGCCACACTTTTAGCAGTGGTGGTTGCAAGAGCTATTAATGATTGTAAAAATCCGAACTCTAACCCATCATTCAAGGTAGAAAATAATTGCATGTGTATGCTTTCGTGTGACAATCAATCTGATTATCATCGTATTTGGGGTAATAATAAATAAAAAGTTGATGTTAAAAGATTGAGTCCTTAGTTGATCAATGTATATTTTATGATTAATAATTATTTAAAAATGCAATACAATTGAATGATTTCATCTTGGCTACCTAGCTTACTCCTTAGTTAATTAATTACCATATCCAATTATTTAGAGAGTCCCTAAACTTTTAAATAATGTTACATTTGGCCTACATTTGGCCACTGAAACTATGTGGTCGTCTAACATAGTTCAAGTCGTATTACGTGCTTATGTGGCATTAACGGTGCCGTCAATATCAATTTGTTTGTTGAGATGACAAAAAGAGGATGCGGCCATCTAACAAATAGGAAATTTGGGACCAAATAGTCAATAAAACTAAACTATATATACTAAATTTCATCTCCTTCTCCAACGATACGATTTCTCTCTGTTTACGGTTTAGGGTTTAGAAGTTCAGAATCACAGCGATACTCGTAATTCCCCTTCAATTTCTAGAAAGGATAAAATGATGAACAAAAACAAAAATCAAATCGACATATATATATATACATGTAGTAAGATTTTATCCAGTTATCATAAGCCATGGACGAAACCCAAGATGACGGTGCCGACTTCATCCTAACAAATTATCGTTGGATCGATTGATGACAGGAATCTAGATGATTTCATGTTAGCGCATGCTCGCTGCACAACACGACCTTATATTAACATTTTTGTTAGTATATATGGCTAGGCGTAAGCTAAAAAGCAGGCGACAATGAGATATCTTATCACTGTTCAGATTTTTGAAAGCTTCATATGAAGTAAAATCTATCGAGCTTCAAAACTCCCCGATGTAAGACTAAATATTACTTATAAGGTTTTGTACATAAAAGTTATGCTCATAAACTTGATCGTCATCTGATACCGTGGCAATATAACGCGTCTGCTCCTCATAACCTGTAGTGAACTATAGAATCTCGTTCCCCGACAATCTGCATCTCCCTGACCGTCTTCAAGACAAAAGGGTCACGCTCTAAAATACTAACACTACTAGAAAATATTTGATTTGAGGCGGTAAATGACGGAATTTCACAGTTTCCAACGGATTTTTAGCTTTCCGATGGAATTACCAACATAATTTTGTCGTCAGTTTTGTCCTCCTCGCAAACTGGTTTCCGACAGAATTTTGGACGGAAAAAATTTGCAACCGAATAAATTGTCGGAATTCTTGTCGTCTTTGCGACAGAAATATCCATCGGAAATTTGTAACAGAAAAATGGGTCAGAAATTTAAGAGAGAATTCCGTTGCAAACTCTTTCTGACAGAAAACTCTGTCTCAAACTTTTAGATTTTAAATTCCAATTAATTAATAGATACCAAGGTGAATTTTCGTCGCAATATTAATTATATTATTAAAAAAAAAATTCCGATTGCTTTCTTTCCGGCACCGTTTAGATCGGAGATGATTGGAGGCTAGGGTCGACTAGCCTTGTAAAGTGATAGTAAAAGAGAATGAGTGTTTACCCGTTGGATCATTTTCATCAATGGTTATGAAATGGTTATATTACAATCTATGTCAATCATAAAGGACCAATGGGAGTCAAGATTCATTTTTTTATTTAGGATCTGCTTGGAAGTCATCGTATAATTACATGATTGTGTAATTACTGTGATATAATTACGTGTCCGTATAATTATGTATGAAATAATTTTTTTATGCTGTTTGGTTAATATTGTGTAATTACAAATGTTATATTTAGTTGTAATATTGGTATTTATAATATTCGATTATAAAATATAAATAATATAATAAGAAAATAATTTAAACTATATAATTATACCGTGTAATTAAACCAATTCCTATGAGGGGAGGTCGGAATTGAAACTTTGTAATTACAATCCGAATTACACGTAATTATATAGTTTCATATAATTATACGGTTGTCCAAACGTGCCAAACCGTATAATTACCGTGTAATTACACGCAATTACGCGATTTTTCAATTACGAGATGACTTTCCAAATACTCTCTTAATCTTATGATGCATTCACCTAATCCCCTCTTCATATTAATTTTAATTTTCAAGTTTCAACCATTACTATATTTGTTGTGAAATATTTGTGGATGTAATCAATAACATCTTTCTCATTTAAGTCTTGTAAATGAACAAGAGTTAGTATTCATTTATTAAACCCCTATTAAAATAAGTGAAACTTATTATTTAGAAAGCTATATATACATTAGATTTTGTATCAATTGAATACACAACAAAGAAGTCAATACGATTCTCTCTTATACTATCTATCTCTTGCTTTCATTTTCTTTGTTTTATAACAGTATTCTATTTTTCTTCTATTAATTATAGATGGCAAACTCTTTTTTTATTTTTCGAAGATATGGCAAAATCTATTTAAAAGTGTGGAAGTGAATACGTATAATAAATTAAATAAATGAAAAATTCATTTCGTGCTACTCCACCAAACGATTCAAAAATAGAGAGAGGTGAATTGAATGTAAAATCAATCTGAGAGTATATTAGAATAATTGATTCCTTTGGTGTTTAGAAATCGTTTTGTTTCGTATATAAATGTAAAATCAGTTTAAGACTATTAGATAATTTTATTCTTACTTATATTAGCAATCTCAAAGTATATGTATAGATCAGAATCTCAAAGTATTGCAAAATGAAAAACAACATAACTTTCGGAAAAAACAATAACATAATTGACCATATCAATTTAATTGATTCATTTCGTGTTAGTTTGAACAACAATGACCAAATCGGACATCAAACTAACTTAATCAGTAAAGCATTTCCGTTACCACAACAACCATTTGATTTGTCAACACATTGTTTTCAATTGGATCAGTTTTGATTCAATTATAAGTTCAATCAAGTCAATTTTTGAATCGATTAAGTCAATATTGTTCTTTAGCACGTAAGTAGAAGATATTAGTGTTAGAGATAATTAATTGATCAATTGGTTGAATATAGTTGGTTGGGACATATCAAACAACTAGAAAAATGACATCAATGGGTTCAACAAATTGAGCGAATCAACATTGAATCAAATAACAAAGTCTAATTACTTTGATCAATTGAGTATTGCTAAATACTTCCGATCCAAACCTCAAGATCTACTTCTAATCCAAGAATTGAACTATATTTGAGCCAAATAAAACAATTAATTAATTGAATCAATAATAATAAGTTGAATAACAAATTTTTCCATTCATTTACTTATTATTTAATCAATATTCGTATATACTTGATGATTCCATATGTACGAATAAAAAAAATAACAACAAACTCTCTCTTTTGTTTCGGTTTGATAAATAATTAAATATAGACTCATATGACTAAAGTATTGATATGTGAATATAATTGCACATTCTATATCATATACTTATTATGACAGGATGTTCCCTTGCAAGAAAAGTTCACGTGCGCGACTGCAAATTCCGTTGGAATCCCAAATGGAACGAAAAATTTCCCCTCTAAATCGGTCGCAAAAGCTTCTTACTTTGTGTGACAGAAATTTCAGTCGGATTTTTTTGGCAACAGAATAGTCCATTGGAAATGCCATTTGATAGGAAAAATTCCCTGGCTAATTCCATCGTAAATGCTTCTCCTTTTGCGACAGAAAATTCTGTTTGAATTTGGTCGGCAATAGAATATTCCTTTGGAAATTTTATTGCTAAGTAAAGTTGAAAAATCAAACTCTGAATTTTCAATTTCGTCAGAAAGTGAGTTGAAAATCAGTCGCAATTACAACAGATTTTTGTCCCTCGCTAATTTCCGTCTCAAATCACTCTTTTTCTACTAGTGTAAGATTACTCCCATTAATGAACATAAAGATCATAAAGTTAAACACCATTAAAAGAACGGTCTTGGTCGTCGCAATATTGGCGTCGATCCCTCGAGCTCGAGCGAGATGGAGCAAGTTCAGCCCTAGTCCACTGGTTACGAGCACTATCTTAGTGTCCATCAATTCTTTATTCCTACTTGCGTTTTTATTTTTCTATTTTTCAAAACTTTTTAAAAGAATTTTTTATGGCTTTTCAAGGTCCACCGGTTTTCAAAAAACATACATACATATATCACTTTTTAAAACAATATATAAATATTTTCATGATAAAAAATATAATACACTCACCTTTGTAACTTTAGCTTTTGTAGCTCCTACTACCTCGGCTACAATCTACAACTACCATCTCATATAATAATTTCAACTTTTTAGTGATTTTCAAATGTATGAGATACATCAAATTAGTCATTACCATTCCACATATGATATATTTATCTACTGCATTTATATGTATGCTTGACTATCCTAAAATTCGTTTAGTCACAAATGTTTATTGGTGGACTATATTTCAATTCTACAATTATAAAATAAATTCCAGACTGACTAGATAGTATATTCACCAAATTCATAATACATGTGATTTTCTTCAATTTTTAAAACATTTACTTTTATATATTTGCATCAAGGTAGATGATAGATAATTCAATTAAAACTATGTTATTGAGCCTTCACATATTTATCCAATATAACCAACAGTTTTTATCAATATTTTCCTGAATAAATTTTCAGTATTTCAATTTCGCAATCAAACTCATATATCTAATGATAATATGTGCTATCTACTTATTCAAAGATCAATCCTCAAAAATACAAGAATCAAATAACAAAAGAGACCTATATGAAAATTATTTATGGTCATACTTTAATCTTTATGGACTAGTTCTAAACTTTAAAATAAGAGTACCTTTATTTAAATTGATCCAGAAATATAGCTAGTTGAAATAAGAATAGCAAAATTTCAAAGTCCAATTTTATTCTGGACTAGAAGTAGTGATTTACCTTTAGTTATGAAGATATTTGATTCCATTGAATATTTACTCTCCACTTTATTTTCTTAAGTTATGTAAGGAATGATACTAGCAGTTTTCCTTTTAGGGTCTGTTTGGAATTCATCGTATAATTATGTGTCCGTGTAATTACGTATGAATTAATTGTTTTTATGTTGTTTGGTTAATACTGTGTAATTACGTTGTAATTACAAATGTTATGTTTGGTTGTACAGTTTGTATTTATAATATTAGATTATAAAATATAAATAATATAATGAGAAAAAACTTAAACTGTGTAATTACACCAATTCCTATGGGGAGGTCGGAATTGAAACCGGGTAATTACACCCTCCGAATTACACGCAATTACATAGTTTTGAGTAATTGCACGGTTGTCCAAATGCGCCAAACCGTGTAATTACACGCAATTACACAGTTTTTCAATTCAAGGTGGCTTTCCAAACACACCCTACTCAAGTCATAATATACAAGATAGGGACCCTTGCAAAAGCGCGGTAGAAAGTGAGGGTGTTTTTGTACATTAATTAAACGTTGTGTTGTATATAACAATAAATATTTCGCCTGCAGCCCAAATTGGTAATGGTTGGTAATGGTTTTCTGGTATAATTCGTAAAGTTTCGAGAAATTATGGTATTTTACTTATCTTATCATTATATAAAGAGAACCAATCCGGTTCGTCTCATTTAACCAATTTATGTCTCTCTTTTCATGCTTCCTCTCTGTATCTACGCCTTGAAGCTCCCAAAGTTTTCCAGAAATGGGCGCACGTAGTTGCCGGTGTTGCTCACGTCCGGCGGCTTTTAGAAAATTCAGATATAGTTTGATGGTGAGCTTAAATTTTGCACAGTCGGACCCATTTTTTGTAGATATTGATTTGAAGGTTAGGATCTCACTTTTAATTTTTGATTTTTTATGAAATTTATTGCTCTATGTTTTTTTTACTATCAATTTGTGTGTAATTTTAAAATGGTCTTTATCAGCGACGTCAACCATGGGCCATGCGGGATTGCTTCTGTGTTGCCGTGCTCCGGTTGGTTCTGTCATCGAGTAGTGGTTTGGATGTCCCTAAGTTTGTTCCGTCTAGGTGTGCATCATGGGTGGTCGAAAGCGTTGGTTTTCCCAGATTATGATGTATAATTTGATTGCAGTAGCAAATATTGGTGGTGGTAGGAAGTAATTAATAGTTAGCATAGAGTACTAGTGATAATTATAAATGGTTAGAGGTCTTTAGTATAGGTATAATAATAGATGAGCTTGAAGTAAGTTTTAAAAATGCTATAATGATTAGAGGTCTTTAGTGTAGGTATTATAATGGATGAGCATGAAGTAATTTTTAAAAGTGCCAGAGTTCTGTAATTAGTAATGCAGTTTGTGTTTTCCAAAACTTATTAAATTATATTCGCATGGATTGATTTTTACACATGGATGTTATATAGGTAATAGTTAGAAGTCTAGGATCTAGTAGTAAGAGATAATATTGTTGTTGGAATTATGATAATATTAAACTTAAAATTAAGTGTAATTTTTTATGATTTTTTTAATTGGTAAGGATGTAAATATTTCAGGCGAAAAGTTATTTAGTGAGTAGAATTTCATCTCTTTATTTTATTTGTGTTATATTTTAACTGTTGTAAATTGGGGATAAACTATACCGTTAAAAATTACTATAAAAGAATAGAGTCTTGCTCTGATAGTTGTCATGTTTTAGTTGTTTAAGTTTTTTTCCTCTTTTTAGATTTAGTTCTCTTTCTTGGCTTGTAGTTTGTTCTTGCTAGTAAGTCTGCTCAAGTTTTCTTGGTGATGGAGTCGGTCTCGTCTGCAGTTCCTAATATTCTCTCTTTCCTTATCACTGTTAGATTGGGAATATTTATGGGTTTGAATATGTTGTAAGTTTTTTCCCAACTTATATTTACATATGTCCTTTTTTTGTGAGTTTTTCTAGGTTTAATACTGCAGAACATACCTCAAGCATTTTGGAAAATATAAAATATCGTGATCTGGTTTAAACATTAGAGTTGTTCATGGGAGGGGGTGTTGTTCATCTGTGTGAGTTAGAGTGGGAGGATGGATGAGCAAACAATGGTCTAACTATAGTATATGCTGGTTTCTTTGAGTTCTGCTATTTCTATATGTTGCACATCAATAATTGGAGCGCATGTGATTTTGGTTCCTGCTGTTCAAAATATCTTCGTACATCTAGCTGCTCGGGATATGGTGTTAGGGAATATACGTCAGAGAAGTATTGAACTGCTTATCAATACTCCTTTAGGGGAATCTTCATATATTGTATTGGAGTCTGCCTTTCAAAGTGTTGATCGTGTCATACGCTTTGATGGTATTAGAAATCCAACAAATAGGATGACTGAAATACATAGAAATGTGATTTATATTATGACAATCAACCAAGTTGAGATTAGAAGCAATTCGTTTCTAGTAATTTCTTTTTGCAGCTAACGAAATGTCTAGAATTATTTTGGCAATGCTTTTTTTGGATACATCGTAATTTGTTGTTTTTTGTTTCAGTTTAATGTTAATTATTTGCTCTATTTGCAGTATGTTTCGAGTAGATTTGTGCGCAGATGTCAACTTTCCCACATCCAGATACATACTGCCCGTCTCTTGTTGAGGAATCATAGATATGATTGCTATTTTCATCGTCGTCACAGTGATCATAAGTGGTGCATTTGTGGACTTGGTTGATTGCGATTATGGATTGACCAACGTCTAGAGTTTGGAGATATTTTACATTTACTATGGTGTGGAATAACTCCCTTTCAGGTTGTTGTCTTCGTAGCGAAGGTCGATAAGCTGAATGCCCCATGATCTGTAGTGGTTATGATGTTAGAAATGTTTGTAATATATATGATCAGTTTCCACTTGATGTATGCGTTGCAATTGATAACTAATTAGTGGCGTTTAAATTTCAGTTTGAAGCGTACTCTACGTGTAATGTTAATGCCAAAAGTAGTAGTATGCATTGCAACTTTAGGTTTGCGGTAAAGCAGTTATGTATCATAGGTATTTTAGGGACTGGAATGGTAACATGTTGTCAAATAAGAATAAAGTTTCGCTTTATGAATGCGAGGGTTTTTTTTATTTGGGTGTCGTAATTTAAAGTTGGAAGGAATTGCGTGTTAGTGAAGTTTCTAAAGCTTCTAAAGTTTTGTAGAATGTTATGAGTAATAGAGTGTTTGCGTGAAGATATGGTTTTACTTCGAAAAAAATGTTGTGAATATGAGAAGTACTTTGGACGTAGTTACTAATATTGGGTTATTTTGGGACTTTGTTTTTGGTTAAAATTTAGGCTGCTATTTCATAATTCAATGAGAGAAATGTCTACGCAAAAGCGCTCGATAATTTTTTTACTATTGTTAGGACAATTATGTTAATGTAAGGTCTAAAATGGGTTTTAAAAAAATCTGAGGTCTAAAATATATTTTATTCATATGTGTGGGAACTATTTTTTTTAAGGGAAAGTTTAAAGTTTAAATTATATGGAGTTGTGGGTGGGTGTTAACGTTCGTTAGAAAGGCATTCACATAGCAAATAGGATAAGTCAATTATGATTTTAGATATGTATGTTTTGGAAACTTACGGTGGGTACTAAATTTTGGATTGACGTGAATCTGAGGAGCTTATCTCCATATGATCATTGGTTGTCTTTGTTTCATCATCATCAAAGTATTTAGTGACCTTGAAAGATGGGATTCCATTTTCTTTGTTCTCTTTGTTATGAAAGTGTGGAATATGTAAGTGTAGTGTATGATATTCAAGAACACTAAAGGAATGACATATTTGTTTGATTTTTTATCTTCAGCTAGTGCTGCTAGAACATGGTAAATAAGTCTTTGAGCAAGGGGCTCAAAAAGCATTAAATTTGTCGTGTCTGTGATGTCTGCTACATTTAGATTAAGCTTGTACCTGTTGGAAATGGCATAAGATTGTTATTTGTTAATTGTATTCAGTAAATGGGTTTTTTTCTTTATGTTTGTGTCATTTGTGTTATATAATCTTACGTATTTATTGGAGGAGAAGAAAAAACTCAACATTCTTGTACAACAGAGTATGTTACATTCCCTGTTTGTCGTACCATAGCTAATGGGGCAAGATTTATAGTGCCATCCTTGAGAGACGTCTATATTTATAAATTTTTCACGACATGTAAATTTGCTTCCCTAAAATGACGATATTAATGTGTCAACCATTTGATGGAAGGGGAATTGTATGTTTAAACGTTGGACAATTAATTAGGAACATAACTTACGTGATTATGATAAGGATCCAGCTGAATATTTCGGAAATAGCTGCCCGGTTGAGTGTTTTTTCTTCGGCTGGAGATAGTGCATGAACCATTTCATTTGCTACTGACTTAAAACTGATTGTTCTTACTGGGCACCTATTTAAAGATGTTAGATGGCAGTGTAAATTATATTATTAGTTTGATGTAGGAAAGTATGATACCTTGTTAGGAATTCTTCAACTTCTGGTATTGCCAAATGAACGTACATTTTTGTCGTAGATGTAGTCGAACGATTAGGTTTGCATGCATATGGGTTAGAATTAATGGTTAATGGTGTTCATGTATTCATAATGTTGTTTTATTTTTGAGGTTCGGAGTGAGATTTATATCGCGATATTTCTTGACAGTAGTTCCCAGAATGATTAAAGCTATAGGTCTTGTGGTTTCCTGAATTGTCGTGTCGTCAAACTCGACAGTGTTTTGTCCCCAAAGTGTGATTATAATTGCATATCATCTATTATGAAATCATTTGAATATAATGTGTTTCTTTGTAATTATGAAACACCTACTGTAATTTGAAAGAAATAACATGTGTCTTAAATTTGTATTTAAAAATGTAGTTATGAATGAAGATTTACCTTAAATTCATGATTTCGAAATATTTCTTGTATATCGATTTTTCTTGAGCATATGTTTGGATAAGTGGGTCAACGTTGGTTAAGTGTCCAATGGCATATGTGTCAAGACAAAGGGTTCTATTACATGAAATACTATAAAGAGTGATCATATATGTTTTCAATGTAAAAAATATTTTTATTTTAGAACCAGTTAAGTTAGTGTTGATGTTTAATTTTCGTAGCATAGTTATGCATTCTATGAAATAGAACTTTTGTGATGGTATTTGCGAATCATGATCATTGATGGCTTTGGTGTATGTAGATTTCGAAAATCTGATCGTGAAATCATGTGGAATGGCTCTGTAATTCTGCTTGATGAGGATGACTGAGAAATTTGATATCAGAAATATACTTTCTTCGTGAAGGTAACGCTGGAAGAAGTGTTGCACGGATTTGTCAAATCCTTCGCCGACCCCGTATCAGAATTGGTTCGGTGTGGATTCGTGCATCGTATGTTTCTCTGCCGCCTATGATTCGTTTGATTCGTCTCCATTGCGATTCGTGAAAGAATTGGCTCTGATTCTGCTCTGGTTCGCGGTGGAATCGTCTATGAATCTTTTCTGTTTCGGTCAATGGTGATGCTTTGACTATCTAAGACAACCAAACCTTGAACACACCATTTTTGTAGCGTGTTAATTTTTTTTTCATAAATACAAAATGACATAGTTTTAGACTTTAGCAAGTTGCCTTTTAATTTTATACCCTAATTAACACCCATTCTTCATAACGTGTACGCGCCACTTCGTCCTGTTCGTGATCGACGTGACACGTAAGGCCACTGCTCTTCCTTGTCTTTCACTCTCCCAATCTTCACCGGCTAGCGATTGCTCCAGCGACCAGGAGGCTCCGAATTCCGACAATATAATTGTGGTAATTAAATCTTCTCTCTCAAATGGATTCAGAACAGTCTAATGATAATGAAAATTTTGTCAATGTTGATAAGAATGTTGGGCCATTGTAGAAGTATGTTGAGAAAGGCCATAAAACTTCTAAACAAGGGACACTTTGAAATTTGTGTGTAAAATTTGTAATATTGAGAACACAGGAACTTATTCAAGAGTTAAGGCTCATTTGCTTGGAATTCTTGGTCAAGGAGTTGTGATGTGTCGTAAGGTAAGTAACTCAGAAAATTGAATTTCAAAGGTTGCAAGATGAGTTTGAGCTTATGAAGATTCAAAAGAATTCTCGTCCTCCTTTGCCTTCTGGTGAATATTTGATGAATGATGCTAAAAAAAACGTATAGTACCAGACGGATGACGTACCATTACGTCAATGATTGATCAAAATGCTAGAGATAGTTTAGACCAAGAGATTGCTAGGATGTTGTATACAGGCAGCTGTCATTTAATGTAGCAAGAAATCCACATTATGTGAGTTCGTATTCATTTGCTGCGAGACACAACTTAGAGGAACTTGGTCAGAAAGAGGAACATGGCTATAATAAATTAAGAACTACATTGTTTGAATAAGAGAAGGCACATGTTGATAGGTTACTACAACCCATTAGAGGAACTTGGTCGGAAAGAGGGATATCCATTGTGTCCGACGGATGGAGTGATCCACAAAGAAGACCATTAATTAATTTCATGGCTTATTCTGGAAGTGGTCCTATGTTTCTTAAAGCCATCGATTGCTCTGGTGAAGTCAAGGATAAAAAGCACATAGACAAACTCATGTTTCATGTGATTAATGAGGTCGGTCCTAAAAATATGGTACAGGTTATTACAAACAACTCATCAGATTGCAAGGTGGCAGGTGACATCGATAATGTAAGTTTGACCACATCTATTGGACGCCGTGTGTTGTCCGTGCTCTTAATCTTGCCTTGAAAAAACATTTACACGGATACCAACTTGGACACTTTTATAGCTTGTAATTGGATATCTCAAGTTGGTGAAGATGTGACAAAAAATTAAGAATTTCATAGTGAACCACAACATGAGATTAGCGATGTTTCATCGATACACCTCGTTAAAGTTACTTTCAGTTTTCGATACTCGATTTGCTTCCATGATTGGCTTGCTTAAGAGATTTTTAACTAATTAAGACTCCTCTTAAGACAATGGTAGTAAGTGAAGATTGGGACGCTTATACGGATGATGACCGTGAGAAAGAAAACTTTGTTAAAGAGAAGTTCAATAATGATTTGTGGTGGGAAGAATTGCAATACGTTTTTTATTTTACGGCACCAATTTATGAGATGATTCGTGTATGTGATACG
>NW_027266859.1:0-108019 GCF_046630445.1 Rutidosis leptorrhynchoides | reverse complement strand
ACAATAAAATACAAAGGAAAAAAGCAAAGAAAGAACTGTATTTTCTATTCCAAATAAATTTTTTGTTTTTTATGTTTTAAAACAATTTTCAAAATGCTTTTAACCAAATGAAAGTTTTTCAATTACTATTTTACAAAATAGTTCTAATGATAATATTTTTAAAACAATTTTATAAAACAAAGAAAACAAAAAACAGTTCCATACGGACCCTATATCTAAACTTTTCCTAGAGTCAATTTTGTTAAATCGTGACTCCACTATGATGTGTAAAATATTAACATTTCAAAAAATATGATGGGATAATTAAGACGTTGATAAATACTATTACCATATGTCAATCATAAGATGCGCCACTTATCGTATTGGCATGAAGTCTGAGAGACTATTGCTCTTTAAAATATTGAGAATGTTAAGATTAAGATGATTTAGCTTTTAGTATTCATTATTTTTCAACTTCTAAGGATTGTTGTAATTAGCAAATGATCTTCTCCATGTTGACCTGCCCTTCATTTATTTTTAAATTTATTTTAATTCTAATTGAAGGTTTGTCATGAAATGAAATATAGGGATAGAGAAAGCCACTCATATTCATACATGTTTTTTATGTTAACGTACAATCGAATAATAAAAAATGCCCGCACAAGAGGACCTAGTTACTGAATAATTTTAGAAAAATATAAATATCATATGAATGTACCTCCACTAGAGCTTTAATGCCATCATCTATAATTTTGTCCCGTATTAAGAGTTAAGGTCCCCACTGTTATTATTCACAATGTAAATTTCTGTCCATAAAATTTCAGAATTATTTGTTTCCCTATCATGTACCACCAGACTTCATTTCATAATGATTTCATTTATAGCCCCAACTGCCAACTACTCAAAAGATTTAAATTAGTTAATATTCAAAATAATAATAGTAATACACGTAGCTTGTAGTACGAGCTACAATGTGGCTATATAAGCTAGATAGTTCATGGTTGTTTATCAATCAAAATATAACTAGTAGTAGAGCAGTTGTGTTATCTCAAAAGGAATAATTAATTATGGGTTTACGTAGGCTCGAGGTAGAGGAAGAATTCCAAGCTCCTCCAGAGAAATTCTATAACATGTGGAAGAAAACTCCTCACGAGATGCCAAACATCACCCCTACAAATCTACAAGATGCTAAGCATAATGCTGGTGATTGGAACACTTTCGGTCACGGCTCTATTGTAACTTGGAACTATTCATGTGGTAACAAAAAGTCTTACTAAAACTCTTTTCTTTTCTATTTTGTTGAATAAAAAGAAGGCATTGTTAGTTAATACAAGTAGTATCTGCTCCATTATATAATACTTGTCAGCTGTATATAAAAATTATATATAATAAAACTCTTACTAAAACTCCCAGACATAATTAATAAGTATCTAACAAAATGTTGCCAGATTGATCTGAGCTACAAATAAAAATTATAATTACTTGTCAGCTGCGATATATTATTACATACTAATATTGTGGTTGTGAAATTTAATTGACAGAAGGAAAAGCTGGATTCTTCGTCGACAGGATTGAGTTTGATGATGAAAACATTGAAAGTGACCCACAACGGAATAGATGGAGACATGTATGAACGCTTCAAGAGCTATACTTGCATTTTTCAATTCACCCCAAAGGGAACTGGAACGTTTGCAAAGCTAACAGTCGAATATGAGAAACTGAAAGATGAAGATCTTATTAGTCACCTTAATATGGTTCTTGAATTCCACAAAGACGCCGAGAAACATTTCGCCAAAGCATAAAATAAAACGTGAAGGATTTATGTGTATGCATAATCCTTTATGATATTACTTATAATAAGTGCTTTGTCTTATTATTTGATGATTTCTTAATATAATTTAAAGTGAAGGATTAATTTATGCATGCATGATCCTTTATGATGTTACTTATATTAAATGCTTTGTTTTATTATCTGATCACTTCTTAATATATGTTCGACTCTTGATCAAATTCTATTTTCAATTTTTTCCAAGTTTCAATAGGTTCTCTTTTATTTCTTATGTACGCACTTACGTCTTATTCCATCCACGAACAATGAAATTTTATTTTATTTTTATTTTGATGTTCGAACAATGAAATTAATTGAGGAAGTGAATAATAATGTACATATGCCCAAAAACCAGCAAGTCAAACTAATAACATTACATAAAGAAAAATAAACTTATAACATTATATTATGGTATCAAATATAGAAGTAAGAGAGCTTTATTGGTCTTACTACTTACTAGCTAGATAGAATTACAAAACCAAGTCTCAAATTTAATTACATCATTATTTATTTTAACAGTTTATCATCACAGATATCCGCTGTATTAGACGATATATATACAGAAAAAAACGATACGTATAGCTTGTGTTTTATTTTAACTATGTTATAATCACTTCTTACAGAAGCAACTTTCAAAGAGAACAAACAGTCAAACTAGTAACAATTTCTCAGTAGAAAATTTGCTATTTGTCGTTCGTTGAAATTTATAGGATTTGTAGTTCTCAACGAATAACCTATATTTGTAAAGACAAAAATTTCAATAATAATAAAGTTTTATTTACACTTTATTAAAACTCATTTCCGCATATTCAATAAAGCTTCAATTTAAATTTAGTGTTACTAAGTAATAGTTGGGCCTTCTGTGTAGTAGTAGTTTGGGTAGGAGAAAGTGACGCTATTCTATGGACGATAGTAGTACACAGAGCTATTACAATTACGTCCAAAAAGTAACAACAACACAAACAAGTCTTGAGATTTATGTTCTTCGATATGTTCTTAACCCCTTATATTATATGTTTAATTTAGCGAGATTTTGCAATCTAAGAGTTTCTAATCACATTTAGACAACTTATAGCAATTTCTCTGCAAATGAATTCTTGATTCACTTCTTAAGTTCACGAATCTATTGGTGAACTCATAGCGCAAATACAACACACTATCCAAGCTCCAAGCATGAGTTCTCGACTCCTAGAAATCTAATTCCCTCATTGTACAACATTCCCCCTCATTCTTATAAATTACTTTCTAAAAATCTTCTCGAATTAATCTCTCCAATTGAACACCTCTTCAATTATACACTATCTTCTCTCACAACTTAATGAGATCGCAAGAGTTTATTACTATGATCAACTATTAGAGATATTGATCGAGTAATAGTTAGATTGGTTCGGCTACAAAGAGATAGATGTCGAGAGAGTTGTTATTATGGAGTTCTCATTCTAACTCCTTTGTTTAATTAATAAGTGAGGAGAAGGGTCTCTATTTATAGGTGAAAAATGTTTGAGGCTCACACAAACAATTCTATATTCTGGTCGTCTATTTTCCTTGCTCAACACTTTCTCGTGGATTGAGATGTCTAGAAATATCAATAATAAATATTTTGATGAGATTCTTCCTTGAAGAGTACTCATCCTTAGATTGAAATGGTGATCCTTGTAAATGCGATCCGCGTGACATGTTCTAGAATTGTTGGCACCCGTTGATGATGATGTCAATCCTTGATATCACTTTAATAAAAATAATTTATCATGATTTCCTTAATCAACTAATTTTGCAAAGTTTTCTTATTGAATTTATATATCTTTATTAATCAAAAGACTATTTTCACAATTGCTAATTATATGTATTTATAGAATTAGTCATTGGTTTTGTCCATTGGACGGATTTATTATGCATAAGAATATCCGATTAGGTATTAGAAAATTCATAATAATATTTATATAAGTTGTGACAAATAAAAACTAATATATGTGTAGTACATTTAATTTAAGATATTATTTTATTGCTTGAAATTACAATTCAACTTAAAGTCTAAAAGTTTATTTATAAGTATTTTAAAATAAATATAACTGAAAATAGCTAGATCGCCACATTTCAAATTTTAATTCGACAATGAAAATTGCCATTAAAACAACTTAATTTTTTTATTCCTATTATTTATAAGAATATATATATGTCAATATACATATACCAGTTTTAATTAAGAAGAATATACATATACCAGTTTGTTCAATCCATCAAATCACGTAAATATTGATTGAATCAATATTCAACTCAGGATTGTTTACGTATCCGTCACTTGTAACGACTATTGGACTAGCTACTCATTGAGTTTTTACTTTTATCGTACAAATGAAATCTACACAAATAGCACAAGTTTATCATTTGGTTTGTTAGTAAGTCTCTAAACCTCACCACCAGTCTAGAGAGACTTATCATCTATACGTCAGTGTCAAATGAGTTTAACTCCAATAGTTATAACTGATTCATTTATAAAGTCTCAGAGCACAAATGCACTTATCCTATCGAGACATTCATTTGATAACACTTCATCGCACCAAGTACTCGCAAGATCTTTTGATCGCCAGATCTATAGGTTTCTATATTACATAATTATTACTGACGTAGCTGATTCAATATCAACTAAACTGAGTCAAATCTGAAGACTCTGGTTCAATCTCAACTCAATTGAATCAGACCAGAAGAGAAGATACTGGTTGAGTAACTACTAAACCAAATCAATTCATACGACACTAGTTCAGTATCAGCTTAACTAAACTAGTCCATCATCGCATCACGCTAAGTCACGATTTTCACAATCATCTAAAGGAGGTATTAGGCGTTATCAGTTTACCAAACTAAGGTGCATCAACAGAACATAGACAAAGGTTTGTAAGTTATGGTTTAGTTCCCACTAAACTATCTCTTTATTATTTACTTCACTTAGTTTATCTGTAAGTTTGATTGTTCATACTGGTCCAGTTGCTACTGACCAAGTATTTTTTTATCTTTTACAACTTATTGTACTTTGAGTTATCTCTAGATTGGAAGTTATAAATTGTGTTAGTTCATACCGTGCTATTTTTTTACAATTATTGTTATTAGAGTTATATTCAAGTTGTTAATTGTAATCTATTTTAAGTTAGTACTAGTTAATTATCCATTGCCAATTAGTATCTAGCTTAAGAATAAGATTGTCTTAATTGTTTTAAATTATTCTTAAGTAGATCTTTTGTACATTTAATTAATCACTTCGATAAAATAGAGATAATATATAAGTGATTGTTGGATTAGGTTTAAGTTGTATCTCGTTGAGTTGTCACAGTAAGGATCCTAGAATAGGTTGGGTACCCTAGGTCTAACATTACTTAGGAGATCTCGTGAGTTAGTAGTTGAGCCGTGGGGGTTGTGCACAAAGCTCCTAGGTGATTCAGGAGTTTATCTCCCATTATTGTAAGAAACTTCTACTTGGCCTTTTGCCCTCAGACTAGGTGTTTGTTAACACACCAAACCGCGTAATAAATAAACGAGCAAAGTGTTTGCATTGAAATCTCTCATGTTTATCTCTTGCTATCTTTTAAGTTGTTTAATCTATTTTATGCCAAACTATTACAACATTCATATGATCCAATAGTTCGATCTATTCTAAGTGAGAACTGTTATATCCATCAAATCACATGTTTGCAATACTGATTGAATAAATATTCAACTCAGGATTATTTGCGTATCCGCCACCTGTAATTACTGTTCGAGTAGTTACTCGTTGAGGTGCTATTTTTATCGTTCAAATCAAATCTACACAAACATCGCAATATCTTTCCTTTGGTTTCTTAGGAAGTCTCTAAACCTCACCACCAGTCTAGATAGACTTATCATTTGTACGTCAGCCACATAAATTCAGTTTAACTCCAAATAGTGACAACTGATCTAGTATCAAAGTCCTAAGCAGAAACATATTTATCCTAAAAGGGCATTTATTGTTAACAATTCATCGCACATATTGCACACAAGATCTTTAGGTCACATGATATATAGATTCCCATATTGCATAACTGTTGTTGACATATCGGATTCACTATCAATTTAACTAGGTCCGATTTGAAGACTGTGGTTCAATATCAACTCAGTTAAATAATACAAGCAGAGAAGACACTGATTCAATAGTGACTATCTAAGACAGTCCAGACAATACTAGTTCAGTATCAGCCTAACTGAACTAGTTTATCATTGTATCATGCTAAGTCTAGGTTTCCACTGTCTTCCAAAAGAGAGACTTAGGCGTCATCAGTTTACCGGACTAAGGTGCATCAATAATATGCAAGCAAAGCTTTGTAAGTTATAGTTCAGTTCCTACTGAACTATCTCTTTACTGTTTACTACACTTAGTTTTTCTATAGGTTATAAACTGATTGTTAGTACTAGTCCAATTGCTATTGACCAAGAACTTGTTTACCTTTCACTCTTTATTGTACTTAGAATTATCGCTAGATCATTAGTTATAAATTGTGTTGGTTCAGATCGTACTATTGTTTTATAGTTATTGTTCTTCAAATTATATTTGAGTTGTTAATTGTAATCCGATTAGTTAGTATTGGTCTATTATCCGTTGTTGTTTAGTATCTAGCTTAAGAAAAGGATTATCATATCTGTGTTTAGATTATTCTTTAGTAAATTTTTTGTACATCTAATTAATCACTTCGATAAAATAGAGATAATATATAAGTGATTGTACGATTAGGTTTGAATTGTATCTCGTTGAGTTGTCACGTTAGGTGACTTAGTCGAAAAGGATTTACTTTTCGATCTTTAAAATAATCTTAGCAAACCTCTTTTTGAAGTAGAGATAATAATCCGTACTAAAGTCTTAGACAATCTTCGTTTGGAAATACTTCTCTTTATGCTCTTTCAACCTTTCCTTCTATTTTCTAAAGACTTTCCCCCATGGATAGATTGAGTTACGATCTTCTTACAACGTTGTAGAGTCTCATTCAAAGAGATGGACAAAAGATGATCATGATCAATGGGAGCCGAATGTTGATCATTGCTGAGGGACATTTTTTTCTTTCTTTAAATGTGAAAGCAACCTAAGAGAGTATGTTCCAGCTCTGATACCACCTGATGTATCGAGTGAGGGAGAACACAAGATAGGCCAACAAAACCAACGCAACAAAAGAAGAAAACTCAGGCTTTGGCCGAAAGTTTTTCCTTGTAAAATGAAGGTAATCTTGAGTTTAAGTACCTGAAGAGTTGAGAGCTCTCTAAGTGTCGAAAAATGGATAGATAGTGACTAAAACTTTATTTCTCCTTAAAAAGACAAAAAAAACTATCCAAGAAATAGGTTGTCGGAGTTTTCACTTCAAAGGAATCAAGAAACTTGTAGTTTAGAACATCCTAAGGTCAAAATGTTACAATTTAATTATCAAGTCAACTAATGTCTTGATATATTTACGGTCTCTATCACCCAATTTAATATCTTTTTATTGCCCGCTGCAAAACAACTAAGGAAGTGTGGGATACACTCTTCAATACATATGCCATTGCCAATGCATCTTGTGGTAAGATTCTACAAATAAAACAATTTCTCGAAAACATCAAAAAGGTAACGCAATCGATCACAACATATATACATATCATCTGTAGCTAATTCGATGCGCTTTCTAACATTGATTATCCGATGGACCCTATCCTGCAAGCAATTCTTACCTAGAAGAAAGTTCAGTCACCTTCAAAAACTTCTCATTCTAGTTTTCATTGTAGTACATTTGCTATAAACAAAAGTCACAAATTGCCATTTTCTGTATCAACTTTTCGATCTACTAAACCTTTGGAAGTTATTATTCCGATGTAAGGATGTCGCCTATATATTCTCATGATGGTTTTAAGTATTATGTGTTGTTCATTGATCATTTTACCAAATACACATGGCTTTACAATCTGAAAAGGAAATCGGATGTTAAAGAAGTATTTATTCGATTTAAGGCAATAGTTGAAAATTTCTTTGAGCTTCATATTAAGAATCTCTACTTGGACAACGGTGGAGAGTACAGTGCACTGACCGAATTTTGTCTATCAATGGCATATAATTTCGGACCACTCCGCCTCACACACATGAACACAATGGATTATCCGAACATAAACACCTCCACATTGTTTAAACAGGTCACGCGTTGCTCTCCCATGCCAAAACAATACTAGTCCCATGCCTTTGCTACTGTTGTTTACCTCATCAAGATTCTTACATCGACCCTCAATATGAAAAGCCCATACTTGTGCCTTTTTCGTATTACTCCAAAATGACTTGAAACATCGAGTTTTTGGGTGTCTCTACTGTCCTTGGTATGATTAAGTCAGGTTTCAGAACAACTTCCTATTTCACATAGTATGATTACTCGTGATAAAATTAATATTCGAAAACCTATGCAAAAACTTAGTCTTACAACTCAGGTTTCAAAAGCCACGCAGATTGAACCTACTACGGTTACTCGGGCCCTAAAAGATCCTAAATGGCGGTTACCGTTGTCAAATGAATTTGATGCACTTGTGCATAGTCGCACATGTACTCTTATTCCACCCTCTGACACTCAGAACTTAGTCGGTTGTAAGTGGATTTTTTGCATCAAACGAAACTCTGATGGTTCTATTAATCGCTATAAAGCACGACTTGTTGCTAAGGGATTTCATCAACAACCTGGTATTGAATTCTCCAAAACATTCAGTACGGTAGTCAAGCCTACTATCATATGTTTCATTCTTAGCCTTATAATTTCAAAAGGGGGGTCTCTCCGGAAAGTTGATGTCAATAATGCCTTCTTGCAAGGACCTTTTTGGAAAATGTGTTTATGGCCCAACCTATGGTTTCAAGGATCCCAATCGGCCTCACTATGTTTGTCAACTGAGAAAAGCGATTTACCGCCAAAAGCAAGCACCACGAGCATGGGACCATGCTCCACACTTGCGGAAAGCGATTTACGGCATATGCCTTGGGAAATTTCTCCTCGATATTGACTTCTGCAACTCTTACTCGGATACCTCTTTGTTCATCCATTCCTCCGGTACTTCCATTACCATTCTAATTGTTTATGTCAATGACATTATAATCATAGGCAGCGATTCCGTTATATTTGGATTCTATATTCGTGCTCTGGCCAATAAATTCTCGATAAAACATTTGGGTGAACTCTCATACTTTCTTGGCATTGAAGTAACTCATAATTCACATGGTTTATTTCTCTCCCAATAGAAATATGTCACTGATATTCTGTAAGAGACAAAAATGCTCGACTCTCGACCATTTCCCACTCATATGGCCAGCACCTCGACCCTCAACGTCAATTCGGGCTCAGTGTTGTCCGATCCAACTGAATAACGTTAAGCTCTTGGAAGTCTACGATATCTTCTCCTCACACGACAAGATATTGCATTTGCCATCAACAAACTCTCACAGTTTAATCAAAAGCCCATGGATGAACATTAGGGTGCGGTTAAGCATGTTCTTCGCTATCTTGTTGGGATACTTGGTGATGGTATCGAGCTGTACAAGAATTCTAGCTCCCACACTTCATGCATTTACTGATCATCTGATTCAGATTGAGGTGGTGATCGGATGACTTTCATTCTTCATCTTGTTTTTCAGTCGTAATCCGATCTCTTGGTGTTCTAGAAAGCAACGAACAATTGCTTGATCCACTACTGAAGCCGAATATAAATCTGTTGCCAATACTGCTACTAAACTCAACTAGGTGGCCAACTTGCTTACCGAACTCAGCGTTCAACTTAACTTAGTGATAATGTTGGTGCCACTAAACTTAGTTCCAATACGATCTTTCATTCTCGGATGAAATATATCGCCATTGACTATCACTTCATTGGGTATCAAGTTGAATCTGGAGCACTTCGTGTTTCTCATGTTTCCTCGATTGATCAAACTGCAGACACACTTACTAAACCTCTATCTCGACGCCAGTTTCTTGAGCTCAAGTTCAAGCTTGGAGTTCGACGAAGATCTCCACCTTGAGTGGGCATGTTAGAGATTATGCTCAGCCTACCTATGCTCACCCTACTTTGTGCCCAGCTTTGGGCCTGTCATGCTCAGCCTACTTGCTATCCATGTGCAACACTTCTCAGCTCTTTCCTACACGATTGAGTTTGACTCAATCTTAGACAGCGATCATTGAAACAGAATATTGTAATTGTAATTACATACATGATTACGTCTGATTGTGTGTAAAGAGGTCTTCATCATCAATAATAACATACAACATTCACAGCCAAAACCTTTTTATATTACGACTTGTTGGTGTTAAGCATATAGCTAAACAGAGAATCTGCAGTCATGTTTAGATTAACAAAGACTGTTAGTTATTGGGCAACGGCTATCTCCTAAATTGGCCTCATTCTCTTCAAGATTACTTAGCAGCCTCTCTCACCTTCTGCGTATTTGAAGGTAATTGAACGTATTCATGCTTGGAAAATACGTACTACCTTTTTAGTGATATTTTCTTGCCTCAGAAACATTTGTCATTAGTTCAAAGAATTATTTACTTTCTTTTTCCCAAATTTGCACTCAGCATGAAAAACTTCTCATTAGTGGAAGCTCAATATTAATTCTAATTTAAATATTTATCATTAGATAGAAATTAACCATCCAATGAGCTGTTTGACATTCTATGTTTGCTTCATTTTTTACGAACATATTCTCTCGAATGCAAAAATAAGTTAAAAGTAAAGTTTTATTATTTCATTAATAGTACATGTCTTCTATTTCAAATTAATTTCTTATGAGAAAAACATTTACCATACAAGATTGAGAATTTGCTTAATGTTGTTTTGGTCCTTTTGGTGGAAGGAAATAAGAATAAACGGCAAAGAATGCCTGAATAAAAGTAAATATCAACAAGATGATTGCAGCTAAAGCTGATATGAATGACCATGGAGTCTCAAAGTAAGTATGCTTGAACCCTGCCCATTGGACATGCCAACCATTGTTGCAGTACTTATTCACGTCCTCAAAAAGCTTCAACAAGTAGCTCCTTTGAATATCAAATGCCACGTCTTTACCTACATCGTGAAAGAAGCGAGCTACTTCCTCATTTGTACCAAAATAATTCTCAATTATTTTGCGCTCACAGAGTAGCCCTGCGTCGGTAGGCGTGTTAATGAGGCAACCCATGAAAACCGCATAAGATGTCACATGTTTAGAGCAATATTGGTAACATTGTTCAAATGCAACACAGTTGAGGAACACCGAGGTTGTGAAATCGTCGATCGTCAAACTTGGAATTTCGAGCATGCCGTTGGTGAATTTAATGTCCAAAAGGCTTTTGGTCTTGAATTTGATACTCTTGAATCCAACCCCTGCTAGTTGAAGATTCTTGGCAGATTGGATCAATTGCTGATGATTCGGAATCTTCTTATTGACATTATTACTAGGCCTAGTAGTTTCTGGAAGCAAACTCAACCGAAACAAATCGAGTAAATGCTTTGGATCCAGATTCTTGTTCCTTTGCAGAATTTGTGAAGCATAGTTGAAGTAAAGCAAAGCCAAACTAACTAAAGAAGGGGCAGTTTCTGCTCCCTTGGAAGGGCAGACTAATTCGAACAGTGTTTCGAGAACGAAGAATGGAATTTGATTCTCTAATCGGAGAAGATCACGGACAAGGTAAAAGAAAACCCATTCCATGTTAAAAATAGGATCATCATCATACAAACTAAAACCAGGTACTAACTTTCCCACGACGCAAAACAGCTCGATTACAAAACATCCATCAAGAACCATCATCTGGATCAATTCGTGGCTGTTGAACTTATCAATGCTCTCTGAATAACATTGTCTAATTCTTCCCTCCATTCCTGCCACAGCCACGATTAACATCTCTAGCGAAACGCCGCCTCCATGAACTTTTCGAGAACGATCAAGGAGGTTGCCGACGAGTCTGCCTTTATGTTCTTCAATCATCCTCAGATGTTCTTTTCCATGGTGATAAGGGCCGATGGAAACTATGTGAGGTTGATAAGCTTTTTCGTTGATTTCGATTAGGCTTTGAGGAACTCTGAAGATGCAACATGTTTCTTTGCTTGCTGACTTGTTTAACAGCATTGGTATCTCCCTGATTCTAGCTTCTACCGAACTTAATAATTCGTTGTCAACGCTGATGGTTGTCTGATCTACATTTTCTTGGTTGTTCAACAGGGGAACCATTTCTGTCGCCATGGTTTCTTGATAATTTCTGGTTTTTCTTATTATTGTTATTGGAAAATCGGCATTGGGTTTTCGTTGAAGCTCCTTCCAAAGTAAGTTTCCTAGGAATCTACAATTATCAATTTCTTAATTATAAAGACTCAAACGACAGTCTGACAAAGTCAACTCTCCAGTATTTTTATTAATGTGGCATTTTTGTATTTTTATTTTTTACTTTGAAGGTAATTATAATTTGGATGTAGTACAGAAGCAGCCTGAGGCCGGCAATTTTGAAATTTTTTGAAAGGAACTTCCCATTATTTAATCATTCCGATATACAATTTTTTTTCTTATTTCGTAACATAACATAAAAATTAATATAAAATAAAGTTATTAATTAGTTTAAAAATAAAAATGGATATATTTTTAAAAATAAATAAGGTATTATCCAAAAAAAAAAATTAAATTAGGTAATTGTAGTGGAAAAGCTTTTGACCGGTTTGAGTCTGGCCGGACGAGCAACTTACCCAAACAATATGTTCGTCCCATAAAATCAGCCGATCAAGTTCGACTGACTACATAAAGAGTCCTGAAACAAAACAGCTTCTTCGACTGATTTTGTGGACAAATAGATATTTTGTATTCAAAATTCTATTTTAAATAGAAGATCACAGAGAGTGAAATCTCTTAGTCAATGAAGCACTATCCTATATAATCGTTTTAAAGATAAACCCTAGAACACAGATGCTCATATACTCAATGATTCATCGAGATACACTACTCATAACTGACCACAGCTCACAAGTGATTACAAGAACTTCTCGCACGAGAGAATTTCTATCAAACTATTCAACAACTACGCACCATTCGGCCAAGGCCTTATGGTGAGCCTTGTTGTCTGTTGATCATTTTCAGACTGTAGACGTTTTTTCGTAGCTGCACCCCCTTATTTTCCTATATTATTTTACATGGTTCCAATCGTCCCAACATACTACAATGACCTTTCCGTCACCGTGATTTTTTTGTCACAACAGTAACTTAATCAAGTTAATTTGACGTAAAAAGAGAAACAAAAATCAAGTAACTTTATCTTCCTTGCCATTAGAAAAAAAATCTGGAAATAAAATCACGTACAATACCCAATGAAATTTCTTTTTTCTTTCCTCCATCTTCAAAATGATTTTGATCAAGGCCAAGGATAATGAAATCGATAGATGTTTTGAAAAACAGTAATGTATAATTATGATGGATGTACCCTTGTTTGTTGATCTAGTGGTTATTCGGGTGGACTTTCATGTTGGAGGTCGATGGACAAATCTCGATGGACGCATTTCATAGAATTGATTGGGATCGGAAGAACTATCCCTTTGTGTAGTCCAAATTGATAATGCTACAAGTTCTGAAAGCAACGTCGATGCTATGGGCCCACATGTACAAATCACATTTTAATTAGAATATTATCATTGATACACTTCATAATATTATGGGATAATATCATATATAATAGGCTTTTGAGGAACAAACAAAAGACCTTAATCACAACATTGTTATTCTACTGTCTTCAAAGAATAGAACATGATCTCTTTCGCAAAGAAATATTCAAAACTCGTACCGACGCACCATTGACTTAGGTCTCAAAGTGAACCTTTTGTTGGTCATACAGAGCATAGACGTCATAGTGTTGCTAATATCTCTTCCTTTCTTTTGCAGGTTTCGATCGTTTTACCTTCCTTGCGTGTCTGTCAAGCTACCCCGTTTTCTATTGGCGAAGCAAATATATATAAAATAATACATACAATCTATTTAAGATTGATGAATCAGAAAGTATAAAAAATATTTTATATAATTATTTATACCCTAAATGGATTGTTCAAGTAATATTTAGATCGGTTCGGCTACAACAAAGAGATCTCGAGAATTTTATTATTATGGAATTATCATTCTAACTCGTTTGTTAATTGTAATTAATAAGTGAAGAGTTGAGGTCTCTATTCATAAGTTAAAAAGTTTAAGAATCACACAAACAATTTTATATTTTGATCGTCCATTTTCCTCGCTCTAGACTTCGATTGAGATGCCTAGACATATAACAAACAAATATTCTAAAGAGATAATTCTTTGGAGAGGACTCGTCTTAGATTAAAATGATTATCCTTGTGGAAGTGATTTTCGTTCCTTGAATATGTTCGTGCTCCATATGACATGTTCTAGATTGTTGGTGTCCATTGAGGATGAAATTAATCCGTGTGATTAGAAATCTAGCCTCCTGACATGCGACCCTTGATATTACTTTAATAAAAACAATATCATAATTTCCTTAATCAATTGATGTCACTAAGTTCTTATATTACATTTATACTAGAGTAATATACGGGGCTTGCCCCAGGATCGATATAAATTAGTCGATTCATTTGATCTAATCTACATTTTTAATATAAGATGATAAATTAATCTTGGAGAAACACAAGAAATTGCAGAATTAATTCAGGTGATAGAAGAAGAAACCACAGCAAGAAATTTCAATGATGAAAACGAAGAGAACTGGTATCTTGATACTAGATGTTCAAATTATATGAGTGGAAATGCTAATCAACTGTACTATGACATCCTTCCCCATACCCCCAAAGCGGAGAGCCCAGGGTTTGCCCTTTATTTTTTTGGTTCCCTGTATCTATTATGCACTGTGTAAAAGAACTTACGATGGTTGGGGCCTTTAGAGCAATGACTGAATTGATGTCATCAGCAAGTTTCTTGGCAAAAGGTAGGCTCGCTGAGGAGCTGCGAAGTCCCGAGAACCCAAAGAATCCCTTTCCATTGACCTCGAAAAGAAAACAAAAGGCATATGAGCTTTAGTTAGCTGTGATACATAAAACTAACTGTACTAGTTAGTCTGCAGGATGAAAGAATTAACCTGAAAAGATGGTTTGGCGACAGAGAAAGAAGCCGAGGCCATTGCTTCAAATGATACTTGGGAAGCAGCTTCTCAGCTAGCCCTAAGAAATATAAAACAGAGTTTCACAAGAATAAGTGTTTGATTAAGTAATGTTGTTGGGTGATGAATGAATGAATGAAATGGAAATAGAGAGTGAGGATGAGATTTTGGTTAATTAATTTTCATGTATTGGTTTACTAAAAAGTCCAGTTTTACAACGTCAACTGCAGTAGGACAGTGTTACCTATGAAACCGAAGCATCTTCTTTAATGCATCCTTGCCTTTTTAACACCACGGGCATAACTTGTAATTAGTCCGGCCAATATTCCACCAAGAGCATTAAACAAAACAGGGATCTGAAACAAAACAGAACACCAAGTTAATAAATGTACAACAAAATGCTAACATATGAAAGAGTACCAGAAAAAACCATCCCAATATCTATCACATGGCATGGACGTCAACAGGGATGTTGCTACTATAATGCCCTTCAGTAAAAGCATTCCAGAAAACCATTTCCCATCAAGGCGATAGAACAATGATACAATGACCTTACTCCCGCTATGCTTCTGTACTTTCTGTTCGTCCGAAACCACCTGAACAATAGACCATCCATGTCAGATAATACTTAAAACATTAAATCCAGGTCAACTGTTAAGGTCAGAATGACAGTTGTGCTAGTACTGTCGAAATTTTTATACAGCCGCATATCATAGGCTGAATGCCATGAGAATCTTTGTCCTCTCGGCATGTATTTTTAACACAATAATTAAGCCAAAGATTAAACATAAAATGTGAAATAAGACTACTCTTACAGATCGTCTTGGTTTGAGGCAACATCCTGTCTCTTTGATTTCAACTTTCTAATGTTGTAACGGCTTGAAACATGCTGGATAAAATGAAGCTACAGAGTCAAAAACGAACAATCAGCGCAAATATACACATTATAAACTGTATTTCTCTGGATTGTAGAAGGAGAAAATTAATTCACAAACCAGATCGCGTCTTTAATTCCATAGCTTCTGATAGAATCTCTTTCAAGAAGTAGCTTCTGCCCTTCATAGCAGAGACATAAAATTTCAATATCTAGCCAAAAGATGTAAGTTACCCTTTGTATTTTCTTACTGGAGTGTAATTTTCTTGTTGTGTTTATGTAATAAGTCAACCATATTAGAGCATTGACTTCAATCAAGCAACTTTAAAAGTATTATTATTACTATCTGAGAGTAATATTATACAGAGCCAACATCTTTTTCTTTTCTTTTCTGGAACATCTATTTATAGCAGGCACAAAAATTCCAAGATTGATATTGACATAGCAACCTATTTGTCTAACATGAGAGCAGATTTTTTGTTTACAATTAAGGGAAGATCATAAATACCACGTAGTAGTAATAAGAAGATGAGAACAAACTGTCACAAACTCACAATTTGCTTTGCTAATAGAAGCTGATTTGCAAAGGGTGACACAACAAGAAAGTTACACTGCTAAATCCGAAAGAAGCCACACCCGCTTTACTTCTTCGGCTATCTTTTACATGAACAACTTGTAGAGGCATCATAAGCCATGGCAAAAACTCCTGAATGCATACACAGAACTTCTCACCATCTCGAATAGGAGTTTTCGGATCAACAAATGACCAATTCATTCCAAAATGCCTGTCAAAATTTTGAAACAAAACACACTATTGATGCATGGTTCCATAATCAGCAGATAAAATCAAAACATAGAACATCATTTTTACAGACCTCCAAGTTTGTGGAGCTTATTTGCCCTTTTCGAAAGTGTCACAAACCCGAACCAATCAAAACCCGAGCATGGTTGATAAAGAAGCCATCTTTAGAGAGCTCCTTATCTTCTTTGAGGCTAGAAATGAGTTTAGCAGTAGCTCCTCTGTATTTGGCATCGTAATTGAATACATCTGACCTGAGCAAACAATGATTAGCTAAATAAAAAACATTTATGCTCACTAAACCCAGATTTCAATACCAAAAGTTTGTGTAATTCCAATATCTAAAAGAAGAAATAAAATACTATTATTGAGATTCAAAGCTAACGAATTCAACTTACTTTTGAATGCCGGCTTTATGTTCTTGAGGAGATGGTCGACCCCAACAAAAGAAAACCATTTCTTTCAAAATTAGTAATACTGTAAGTCTGTAATCAGATATTCGCAGGTGTCCAAATGAGATTTCAATTCAACCACTAAATTGGAGACTCGAACAAGAGACAAGTAGATAGCTTAATTGGCTCTTTGACAAAGAGCACAAACGAACTCACAAAAGATGAGCCATCCATCTTTAGAACAGATAGCTTAATTGGCTCTTCAGGGAGCATAGAATATGAGAAGATTTTGCGAACTCCATTGATAATTGTATTTCTCTTTACAAAAATCAGATCTGAAAAATAACTACGACAGGGAAGGAAAGAAGATCGAGCGTTCGGATTGTTGTTCGTGGCGGCGGATCTGGTGCGACCTCGACAGATGGGATGGCGTGAGAGAGAGCGGGAAGCGCAGGTGGAGAAAGATCATCTCAATTGATAGCTGGAAACTTCATAACAAAGACACCAGCAGGGTTAATTAGTTTGAGATTGAGAGAGATTGAGAGGAGAATTTGAGAGAGACGAGACGCGATTGAGAGAGATTGAGAGGAGAATTTGAGAGAGACGAGACGCGATTAGGATTACGGTAGAAATTTTTTAAATTAATATTCGATAAATTAATAAATTCTTTAAAATAATAAATTTGTTCGGTCTCGATTTGGACCAATATAAAAAATTGAAAAATTCGATAAAATAATAAGATAATAATTTTTCGGGAGATCTTTTAATAATTTTCGATCTCAAGAAAATTATAAATTAATAATTTATAAAAATTGAAAAAAATATATTACACTCTATTAAAATATGATTTAATAGTTATCTGTTTTCCTTAAAAATTCAAGTTTATTTGGAGCTCATCTCTAACTTTTCTTATTGCATCCAATAGCTCATGTGTTGTATTTTTGTATTGTATCATAAAGTTGTGAAGAGTGTTTCACGCCATAAGTGCTTCCTTTCGCGTAACAGACTCCAAAGAGACTGTATCATCTTCGCCGTCATCCTCTGCATTGTTCTCAATGATAGTACCCACAATATCTTCTAAACTAATTCTAAAAGACATAGACTAATTTTTTTTTGTTTGGTGTATAGTATAATTACTTAATTTATACGGAAATATGAATTACGTTGAATCGGTTAAAAACTCTTTAAATTAATAATTATTAATTTATAGATAAATTAATAAATTCTCTAAATTAGTAAATTTCTCCAATCCTGACATTATTAATTTATGGAATTTTAACTGTAATTAGTTTGAAAATTTGAGAGAGAAGAGAGATGAGAAGAGAATACTATAATGGAAATGGTGTATTGGAGCCAATTTTGATTTGGCTAAAATTTTAAGTTTTAAAATTTTGAGAACCCGCAATCTACGTTACGGTTATAAAATCGTGGTGTAAAATATTTCGTCATGATTTTTTTTCGTGGTGAAAAATATACCTCTACGTTTAGAAAATCGTGGCATAAAATATTTTTCTACGTCACGCTCTGAAAATCATGGCCATAGCTACCTTTATGTCACGATTTTTCGACCGTGAGACATGTGGCATGGCGCAAATCCAATTTTCTACTAGTGACACATGGATCTTGTTGAAAAACAAGTGTTGTGTGAGAACAAAAAGAAAGAAGGAAACAATGAGGAAAAATAGTGCTCAAACTAGGAGCGGATAAATAAATGAAGAAACTCTAAAGAAACAAGCGAAGGAGGTACAAAAAATATTGTAGTAATCACATGGAAAAAAAGGGAATACTTGCTAACGAAATTTATGAATATATACTACTTTCACAACCATTTCGATTAAAACAAGAGCAATAAAGGAATCAATTGTCTTCACGAAGTAGTAAGCAAGAAGGTTTTTGGATTTCATGGTTCAAAATTAAGTTCTGGTCACGATCACAAAAAGAATTCAACAAAATAAACCAAATTATCAATCAAAGAAACTCATGAATTCGAAGTCTCATGCAGATTTTGAAGATATGAAAGTTCAAAATTGCAAATCATGAAGGAACTGAACAAAGAAGATCACATTAATTGTTGTTACATAAAACTATAGGAGTTACCGAATCAAAAAGGACATTGCATAAAACAATAAGTACAAAAACCAGAGTGTTATATCAAATAATGTAAAGGAATGTGACAGTGACTTGAGAAGGAAGTACTCAACTGGAAATGACTCACAGAACAATGAAGAACTTGAAAAAGACATTAAGTATTCAACTTCGTCGATCTCTCAATGCTCAGTAGATACTCAAAAAGGAGATTCGAAATCTAAAGTAATAAAAATTAAATATTATGATTTTGAAGTTTCTAAAAATCTCTCATTTTGCAAATAAATTCTATGAGCAATGATTTATTTAAGAAACTTGAATGTGCAGAGCATAATTATTATTTTTGTGATGATAGTAGAGTAAACAATAAAAAAAACCTGAAAAGAAAATAAAGATTTTAGAACGAGTGAAAAAGAAATATTGAAATATAAAAAACAAATTAAGAAGACTCAAAACACATTCTCTGATTCCAACGTCAATAAAATAAGATCTTATGCTAGAAGGATAACTAGTTGATAAATAAATGTAGCTCCATCCATGAAGGAGAATAAACAAGTGGTTTGTTATCATTGTGGAATTTCAGGACATCTTCGATCACACTGTCACAAGTTAAAGGTTCAAGCTAAACAAAGAAATGAACAATGGATTCCTCAACAAACTTCACGTTTAAAAATTGACCTAACCAATAAGGATCGGACAAAAAACATCCTAAACAATGGGAGGTATTATCAAGAAAAATTAAGGAAAATATTATGTACCAACCCAATAGGAGGTCATCAAAAGAAAGTGTGGATTCAAAAGAGTGATGTGGTCAAAAATGGAGCAGACAACCAACATGAAGAAAAAATCAATGAAGAAGCTATACAGTTTGAGAAAACACGGTCAAGAATGCCACAAAGGAAAGTAACAAGACAATCTTATCAAATCAAGATCAATAAGTCATCAACTAACCATACAAAGAGTTGCAGAAATCAAAAGCACGATCACCATATGAAGTATCCAAACATGAGCATAAAGTGAATGTAACTTCATAGCAATAACTAGGAGACATCTTCATAAAAAACCTTTGGATGAAAAAGGACTCGAAATTCTTCAAATGGAAGTTGGGGTATGATAGTTGATAGCTTGTAAATATTTACGCTATATTTTTTATTTTATTTTTTAAAAAAGGCGATAGTAAAAAAAATAATAAATAATAAAGTTTATTATAGTGTACAAAGTTTATTATCCTATGTATAAGTACTTCAATAAAAAAATAATAATATAATAAATATAAAAAAATAAAAAAATAAAAGTAATATTATATTAACAAATATAAAATAGGAAGAAAAATATGAGTAATAAAGATTAAAGATTCAAAAATAATAATCATTAGAAAAGGAGGAACACGGTAAACCTTGGGAAGCTGGAAACCGCTTGGTTCTCCAAAATCACAAATTCTTTTATAACAATAAGAAAAAAAAAATTCCTTCTTCTTCAACTTCTCCCAAAGCTTTAAGTTTTATTTTTTTGGTATTTGGTATTTTTAGACATGTATGGTTCAAACAAATGGTTACAATAAAACTCTATAAAGAGTTTGGTTTTTTTTTTTTGGTCATGTTTTGTTAAAAAGTGTCAAAGGGGAGATCATAGTTGTAAATATCCCATGATGCACGATACAAAAACGATTTGATATCTTTTACTTGAAAACGATACATATAAAAGGTTTGTATCCTTTTTGGGTATGTTTCTCATATGAATCCCTTGATTTAATTGTGTGATTTGATATTTTTTATGATACAAGCATTACACCAACAAATTATTTTTAAATAAATTCAGGACAAGTTTATAATATTTTCATTAAAATCGAATGGATTCGAGATCCTTACACTAAATGTCAAAAAAATAGGTCCAAAAACTATTAATGATATTAATATTAAAGTTATTGTGACCTAATGGTTAGGCGTTTCCTCCATCGTGATGTCATGAGTTTGATTCCAAGGGAAGCGGACTGTGGGTGAGTAGTTTGGATATGATATATTGATACAATACTTACAAATTGATTACATTATAGTAACTTCTATGAATTATATCATGATAGATGATTAATGTTAATTATTTTCTCATTATAGTAATATATCTTTTATATTATATATTTTAAGCTTATTAAAATGTGTCTTGTATCTCACGATAATCTACGATATATAAATCTCGATATGAAAATCAGAAAAATGATACGCGAAACGTATCCCGATGCAACGACTATGGGGAGAGTATGAAGACATGTAGCTATATCAAGGCAATTTCATAGGTTGATTATATGCACAAATATTTATATTGTCATATTTTGACATAACGGTGTATAATTAGATATAGGTTTACATTTTTGTATTGGTCAAATAAATAAAGATATTATAAAATATTAGTCATATAAAAGTAATTTATTAACTAAAAAAAATAAACATATCTAGGAGCTCTTGTAACCTTGATTGTAAAGGAATAATTAATTTTACGATCATGGTAGAAATAACTACTTACTGGAAATTTCACTTAGATTGGCATGGTGTACAAATCAATGAATGAGAACGACTTACTGATGATAATAGGATTGTCAAGGTGGCATGATCAATGATTGATGTTTAATATCAATGATTAAGGATCACGTAAATGTCAAGGATCTAGAGGGATTTCGAGGATTAGAATTACAACATAGAAAGGAAACAAACCCCGAAGCGAAAGGGAAACAAGATCACAAAAAAGGAAATAAAATCAAATCTTGTTCTTTCTGTTTCAGTTGTTTTACTATGAGAATATATCATAAAAGAAACTAGTTATTCTGATTGAAAAGCATAAGCAGTCAAGATCGGATCAAATCAGATTGTGCAGTCTTAGACATTGAGTGGACAGAAAGGCAAATCACTCCTATAAATAGAGTTCTCATTTCCACAGGTTCATTTACACAAACAACATTCCTTGAGAGAGAAAATTAGGGAGGGAGAGGTTCTCCGCTCGAACCCTATTTTTTGTCATAGGTTTACAATTCAAAGGGTTGAGAAAATAGAATCAAGAGTATTAGCCTGTCGGTTTGTGGAATAAGAGTGTTAGAAGTGGTTGGACATCTAGTTCTAGTTTTACTAGGAGATCTGGATTACTTATATTAGCAAGCTAACAGAGTGTGTTATGCAACTATGTAATTTGCGACTTTCTCCCTTTTGTATAAACTCTCTATTTGGTTTAATTACACTCATAATAGGTGTTTGTTAACACACCGAACTACGAGAAAAATAAAAACCGCAAAGTGTTTGCATTGAAATCTCTCGTGTTATCTCTTATTATCTTTTGTTTTGTTTGAATCTAGTTTTGTGTCAAAATTTATCGATTGCTTGTTTATTAAAAACAAAATATTATCTAGCATTTCAACTACATCGATCAAATCATTTGCACGAATTTTTTTTACCAACATTACATTTCCGCAATACTGATCGAATCGAATATTGCTTCGCACACATAAGTCTCGGATCTCATTATGGATTATCTGTGAGATGTGTCTTTTCTACGTCAACTCATTGAATCAATATAAATTCAAGATCGTTAGAATTGATTCAATCATTAGTCTAGACTCAAACTATCATTCATATTATAGACATATTCGACAAATAGTTTACTCCACTCAATCAGATCATCAAATCACAAAGTGTGTTCTAACGTTGGTTCAGTATCAATTTAATTGAACCGGTCCAATACTATTTCACAGTAAGTCTTAGAAGAGAGACTTATCCATTACAGTTTACCGCACGTAGAGTTATCATTTTTATTGTAAACTATTTTAGTCATTACTGGTTCTGTATCCACTGAATTCAGTTCATTATTTAAGAATAGTTAATTAGATTTCTAGTTAGGAATATTCTTAAGTTGATAAATTGTAATCTTTTAATCACTTCGTTCAAAAAGATAATTAAATTTTAAATGATTATTCGATACGTTTTCGTTGTAATTCGTTGAGTTGTCACATTAAGTGATTTAGTGGAAAAAGAATTAGGGCTATCAAATTTCCTAAATAATTATTAATTTATATTAAAAAATATGTAAATCTATGTTAAATATTTGACTAAAAGGGAAATAAAGAAATTAAATTATTTATTCATAAAATTTAATTAGAAATGTATAACAAATTTTTTAGAATTATAATATTGTTGGAATCTTATATATAGTTTTTCGAAAAATATTAGACATGTGTTAAATTTCGATACAACTATAAAAACTTAAATCTAAAAAAACCCTATAAAATCTCTAATCAGAACAATTCAATTAGTTGTTCCAAGTGTCTATCAAATTAGTCAAACGTCCTTCCTAGGACAGACGTGTAATTATATTATTTAAGTACAAAATTAAACTCTAAAATAACATATGATGTATTTATATATGTATAACTTTTTCAATTAGGAAAAATGAGAATTGAAAAAAATGACATGATGAAATTTTGATTAGGAATAAAGAATTTAATTGGGAAGTTGAAAAACAATAGTATACAACAACTTGATCAGGAATAATTTTTTAAATGATATATATATAAAAACATATGTACGTGTCAAATTTTAATTCATCGGTAAAATATCACATGTCAAATTTTGATCGGATGATAAAATCTACGATTGGAGAAACTCAATTAAAATTTGAACAGACTTGATACATAGGTCTATTTACTGTATTTAACTAGTCATTGGGTTCGTCATTTGGACAGATTTATTAAACATAATAATAAGCATTTTTATAAGTTATGACACATAAATATCATTATATATGTATTGTATTTAATTTAGTCTCGTCCATTAGACGAATTTATTATGCATAACAATACACGATTATATATAAATAAGTATTGACAAATAAAATTTAATATATATGTATTATATTTAATTTCAAATACAATTTTATTGCTTGAAATTATAAATAAGTTATAGTCAAGCAACACCATTCTCTCTCCCTCCACCATATAACCAATATTCAACTGTAAATGAAGCTGGTTTTGATCTTTTCAACATTCGAAGGCAATATCCACAAATATGAGCACATGAATTAAGGTGAATTAATCGAAATCCCTGCAAAACTTTCGGTGGAGAATTTTCCAGTAGCCTACACTATTGTGATGGGAGCTGTGAAGTCTTCTACACGATCCTTGAGTCGGAGGAGCCGATGTCGACTAGCTACTAACTATCGTTTCACCATTGCGCAACCTGCTTGGGAGGCTGCGAGATCAAACGGATCGAGCGAAATCGATCCGTGCAATTAACTTACTAAGTTAGTGTAAATCGTATTGATTGATACTGAAACCATTAATTCTAACCCATTGACATTGTTCGAATATGACCAACAGAAAACGCAATTCAAATCAAGTAGAGGGTAAGCGTATAGTGTTTAGAGGGTTTGGGAAAGAGGAAAACATCATGAACGAAAATTATTCGAACAACAGAAAACGCAATTCAAATCAAGTAGAGGGTAAGCGTATAGTTTTTAGAGGGTTTGGGAAAGAGGAAAACATCATGAACGGAAAAGAAATATATTTACACTTGAATACGGCAAAGAAGTTTGTGATGGAGTCAGAAATGTTTCTAGGAATTTTTGTGGATATTGATTAAAGTTTATGGGATTTCTTTGTGGGGTGCTGAGCAGTTTCATTAGTTGAGGGTGGAGAAGAATTGAGTTGGTTGGAGTCGGGAGTGGTGGCGACAAGGAATGATGAAGGTTGAAGGAGAAGGGTTTTGGCTTAATTAATTTTCGGTTTGTCGGTTATATTTCGGTTCAATTCGGTCCGCTTAAGTGATATCTTGTCTAAGATAAGAAATACGACGACAAATATTTTGACATGTATTATACACGTGTCAAGCTACAATCGGTTAGTGTTGACAGATATGCAATTTTTAATACACGTTAGTATCAAAGGACCAAGTTGTATAACTGAAACATAAATGTGAGAAGAAGTAGTACACTTTTGCAAATAAGGGAAGATTTGGTTCAAAAATGGTAAATATAAGGACCAAACGGTGACTTTAGTCATTTACATATATATCTATCTATATATATTTATATATTATGCCCGTTTTACTTTGGATGAATGAGAATAAGAAAATAAAATATAGTTTGATTTTGATTCGGAATAAGAGTTAATTAGAAAGTTGGAAAAACATTGTGTATTGTAATTTGATTAGGGATAGATTTTTAATTAATATATATATATAGATGTCCGTTTTAATTAGGAAGATTCAGAATATGAAAATAGAATGTAACGAGGGTTTTTTTTTTGGAATAAGAGTTTAATTAGAAAGTTGAAAAAAATATTGTGTATAATAATTTGATTAGGAGTAACTTTTAAATAATAAATATATATGTATTTATATGCATGTTTTAATTAGGAAGAATGAGAATATGAAAATAAAATGTAGTGAGATTTGAATTAGGAATAAGAGTTTAATTAGAAACTTGGAAAAAAATATTGTGTATTGTAATTTGATTAAGAATAATTTTTTAAATAATAACTAGAGAAAAAAATTGATATGTCAAATTTCAATTTGTTAATAAAAAGTGACATGTTGGATTTCGATTCAACACTAAAACCTGCAAATGGAACAAATAAAAATTGTTCCTATTGTCTATAAGATTGGAGGGCTCGTATGTCGCACAAAGATCTATACTTTTTCAAAAAAAAATTAAGATGGATTTTTAAATATATATATAATTAAATAGATGCTCTATATAATTATCTTATTTTATTTTATATTTAAGAAAGTTATATTTTATATGAGTTAAATAATTTTTATAAGAATCACGTTAAACAAAATATAACTCACCTAATAAAAATTAAAAGACTTTAACTAATAAAATTATGTAGAATAGCATGTGATGTATTTATAATTTTATATGTATATATATGCCCATCTTTAATAAGAAGAGTGGGAATAGGAAAATAGAAGATTTTGATTAGGAATAAGAGTTTAATTAGGAAGTTAGAAAATAATATTGTGTATAGTAATTTGATTATAAATATATTATTAAATAATAAATAGAAAAAGAATCATGTGTCAAATTTCAATTCATCAATAACAAGTCGCGTGTAAGCAATTAAAACAAATTAAAAAGTTGTTTTTATTGTCTATACTAGTAAGAGAGCCCGTCTCTTAGATGGGAGCTATGGGAGTGTAATTTAAGTATAAAATAACAAATGATATATTTTTGATTATGAATAAAAAATTGAATTATGAAGTTGGAAAAAATAGTGTATCATGAATAATTTTTTTAATGATAAATAGAGAAAAAGAGTATGTGCCAAATTTATTTAGGCAATAAAAATTCACTTGATAAATTTCGATTCGATGATAAAATATACAACTAGAACAACTCAATAAATATTTATAAATGAAAGATAAATTTATTTATTTAGTCAAAGGACATAGCATCGTACGTGAATGTATAAAAAAAATTAAATCGATATATTAATATTTTATATAATTATTTTATTATATTTAAGAATGCTATATTATATATGAATTATATGTTTTTATAATTACATTTAAACAAAATATAACTCAAGTTAATAAAACTTGTAATGTAATATATATGTATATAGAATTTAACTCTAAAATAGTATGTAATGTAATATATATAAATATATATATAAGAAATTTGATAGCCCTAATTCTTTTCGATTAAGTCATCTAAGAGGCAACGTAATCAGTTATAATTCAAATCTAATCTGTCAATCACTTGTATATATGTCGATTTTATCAAAGTGATTAATTAGATATACAAATGATTTACTTAAGAATAATCTTGAGATAATAGAGATAAACCTATTCTTAACCTAGATACTTAAACAACAGCGGATAACAAACTAGTACTATCTAAACAGATTACAGTTAACTACTTAGATATAAACTTAAGAATGATAATTGTGAAGGAATAGTACGGTTCAACCTAACACAGTTTATAACTAATTATCAAATAACAATTCAGAGTATGATACACCATGAAAGATAAACTAGTACTTGTACAGTATCAATTGGACCGATACTTACAAACAACTTACTATCTACTAATAAAGTAAGTGCTGTGAATAGCGTAGAGTTATTTCAGTATGAACTGACCCTAAACTTATAGTGGACTCCTTAGCTCTAGATATTGCACCTTAGTTGGGTAAGTTGATGACGCCTAAGTCCTTTCTCTGGATGATGATGTTGATCGTGACTTAGCGTTCCAAGAGTCGAACTAACTCGGTCAAACTAAGCCTGAGTTAGTGCCCTTCTAGTGTCGAACCAACTCAGTCAATAGAATACCGAGTTAGTGCATGCCTGATCTGATTCAGCTTTGTTGCTGCTGAACCAGAACCTTTTCATCTGACTCAGACACGTCAGCAACAGTTGTAAATAAGTAGATCTTGGTGATCTAAAGATCAATCCGGTGGTTTGTGCTACGAAATGCTTAAGTTGAAAGTCTCCCTAAGTAAAATGTATTTGTGCCTTGAGACTTTAAGTGAATAGATCAGTTGTAACTATTGGAGTTAAACTGATCTGATCTGCTGACGTATAAAATAATAAGTCTCTCGAAAACTGGTATTGAGGTTTAGAGACTTATAATTAAATCAAACCATAAAAACTAAGTGTAAACGTGCTGGTTTGATTTACCAATAGATGTATCACATCAAGGAGTAGCTACTCGACCAGTTGTTACGATTTGACGGATACGTTAATAATCCTGAAACAAATTGAAATTTGTTCAGACTTGTAAAACGCGATAAGATGGATAGAACAGTTCTCAGTTAGATTAGATCGAACTGTTGGAGCATATAGATATTGTGATATTTTGGCACAAAATAGATTAAACAAAAATAAGAATAGTAGAGATTAACCCGAGAGATTCAATGAAAAACAAACACAAAACTTTGTTTTATTTATTCAATAAAGATATATCCCAGTTCGGCGTTAAATAGTCAACATCTACGTCCGCGGACCAAAAGGGTCGGGTAGAAGTTGCTTACAATAAGGAGAGTAATTCCCAAATTACTTAGATGATGTGTATAAGCCACACAGCAAGACTTTGTCTAGTAACTTGCTTAATCTTTTATGTAAATTCTAGACCTAGGACCAACCTATTCTAGGACCCTACCAAACTAAGCCAGCGATCGGCTAATACTCTCCATCTCTACACACTACTCTTTGGAATTGGATAACCTATGGAAACAAACGAAGGCTAGAGAGGAATGGACGTCACTCTACTAAGAATACTTCTTGTGCTCTGTTTGTGCAAAAAGGTATGACGAGAAGTCTTCTTTCTTTTATAGCTGCTCCTAGTCTTGCTCATCACTCATCACTCATCTGGTCCATTAGTTTTCAATTTGATCTCATTTTGCTTGATCCTGATTTGATCCTTGATTCTGATGTAGAGTTTCCATATATGTATCTCTATTAACCTCTTAAGATAGTCAAGACGATTTTGTTTCCTTTTACGGTCCTGATCCAGTTCTTTATGTTCGTTGATTAGATCTTTTTCTTGGGATTAAAGTCTTCAATACTAGCCTTTGATCTTGCAACATAAGCAATCCATTCTTTCCATATAATCAGATCTCCACCGTTTGATTATTTCCATCTGGGATTCCTTCTGACCGTGTGTGTTTGCCATTGTATCTTATCAGATTATGTTGTAACAAATTCGTAAATCTACAATTATGCACTTATTCCACCAAATACTAAAGTATCATTCCACTTTATATTATTTTTCAAGACACTAAGATACTAAGGTCAATAGTCAATATTTTCTAACTTTAAACGAGACATATCCTAAGGATAAAAAGTGACAATCCAAATGATCAAGAATGTCTATAATCAAGTCGAAATGTCTTGTCATAATATGCATTCACAATATATATATATATATGCGTGTGTGTGTCTTTTTAGTTAGGAATAATGAGAATAGGAAAATAGAATGTAGTTGGATTTTGATTATGATTAGGAATAAGAGTTTAATTAGAAAGTTGGTAATATAATATTGTGCATTGTAATTTAATTAAGAATAAATTTTTAAATAATAAATAGACAAAATAAATTCATGTGCCAAATTTCATTTCATCGATAAAATGTCATGTGTCGAATTTTTATTCATCAATAAAATATGAAATTAGAACAAAAATACATCAAAAACTTACAATATATACCACTACCAATAAATATATTAAATAATAATTTTAAAAAATATAACCGAACATTATTCTTAGTGTTTGGTCCGTATTTTTATCATCATGGATTATTGGGTCTAAACAATATTTACCTAGTTTGATTTGTTAATTAGGTTGTTGTGAGTGCATACTATATCAAGACTATAAAGCTTATTATAGTTATTTGCATAAGTGCATAAGCATGTGGATTGTCATGTTTTGACCATAAGACATCTAGGAATAAACTGGTATTAATCAGTGGTTGTATTAATTTAATCAATACGTGCAATCATTAAGTAAAAATAAAAGGCACATATGAAAAGAGTCACTTGGATTAACAAGGTGGAAGTACTTCGACGGACAAAATCATAATACAATAAGCAATCAGGATTGATGAAGGGGCAATAACAAAGGTAAAAATATGGACAGATCAAGGTACATAAGACACAGGATTTAAAAAAAAAAAACATGATCAATATATATGAATGAAACAGAGTTGGATTTAAATTATTTAAAAAGGAAAGTATGTCATCACTTGACGTAATCCAGTTTCTTGGGAATCATGCATATGATTTAATTGGAAAGTAAAAGAACAGATCATGAACTAGATCAAATCACATTGTCTCTATAATCAAGACTAGGAGTAGCGACAAGGATGAAGCTAGGCTATAAATAAAGGACATTTTCCTACAGAAAATGTTTGCACAAATAGCATAATAAAGAGAGCATTTGGAAGGGCGTGTCGAGTGATCTCCACCCCGTGCCTTTGTTTGTTGTCATAGGTTATCCAATGTTTAAAGAGTTGGGAATAAAGATCGATAGTACTAGCCGGTATTGACTAAGTGAGGTAGAGTTCTAGAATAGGTTGGGTCATCTAAGTCTAGATTTACATAGGAGATTATCAAATTACAAGGATTAGTTGAGCTATGCGGTTTGTCCACAAGCTCATAGGTAATTCAAGAGGATTAAATCTCCCACCATTGTAAGAACTTCTACCCGGCGCAATTCGTCTGCAGACGTAAGTGTTACTTAATACACTGAACCGCGATATATCTACTAATAACGAAAGCAAAAGTGTTTTGCATTAGAATCTCTCTTGTCAATCGCTATTATTCTTTAAAAAAATTTAATCTATTTTTGTGCCAAACAAATACAACGTTTATATGCTCCAACAGTTTGAACTATTCTATGTGAGAACTATTCTATGTGAGAACTGTTCTATCCATGAAATCACGTTTTTGCAATACTGAACAAATCCATATTTGTTTCAGGATTATTTTTCGTATCCACCAACTATAATAACTGGTCGGGTAGCTACTCATTGAGGTGTTACATCAATCGTTTGAATCAAACCAACACGTTTCATTTAATATCGTTTGTTGGATTTATTTATAAGTCTTTGAACCTCGTCACCAATCTAGAGAGACTTATCTATACGTCAGTAGATCTAACCAGTTTAACTCTAATAATTGTAATTGATTTGTCCATAAAGTATCAAGCACAAACACGTTTCTCTTAGAGAGACTTTCAACACAAATAGTTAGTCACACATACTGCTCATTAGATCTTTAGATCACCAGATCTATAGATCTTCATACTCATAACTGTTGCTGACGTTCCTGATTCAATCGCAACTTAACTGAGTTAGCCCAGACGACACTAACTTAGTATCTGATTAACTGACTTAGTTCGACACTTTGTCATGCTAAGTCGCGATTATCATCGTCATTCAGAGAAAGGATTTAGGCGTCATTAATTTACACAACTAAGGTGCATCAGCAGGAGCATAGGCAATCTTTGTAAGTTCTGGTTCAGTTTCTACTAAACTATCTTTCACTGTTTACTGCACCTAGTTTATCTGTACTGATCTAGTTGCTACTAACCAAGAACTTGTTTATCTTTCACAGTTTATAAGACTCTGCATTATCATTTGATTACTGGTTATAAACTATGTTAGTTCATACCATACTACTGTTTTATAGTTACTTGTATTAGAATTATATTCAAGTTGTTAATGTAATTTTGTTCAGTTAGTCCTGGTTTATTATCCATTGTTGCTTAGTATCTAGCTCTGTTTTACAGTTACCCGTATTAAAACTTGTTTATCTTTCACAGTCTATAAGATTCTGCGTTATCATTTGATTATTGGTTATAAACTGTGTTAGTTCATACTATACTACTGTTTTATAGTTATTGGTATTATAATTATATTTAAGTTGTTGATGTAATTATGTTTATATTCAAGTTGTTAATGTAATTCTGTTCAGTTAGTCCTGGTTTATTATCCGTTATTGCTTAGTATTTAAGAATTGGATTATCATATCTGTGTTTAGATCGTTTTTAAGTAGGTCTTTTCTATATCTAATTAATCACGTCGATAAAACATAGATAATCTATAAGTGATTGTTAGATTAGGTTTTAGTTGTATCTAGTTAAGTTGTCACATTAAGTTACTTAATCAAAAGAGGTAAGGGCTATCAAATTTCATTTGCGTATAAGTAACTTTTTTAAAAAAATTCTTTTTCTTTTTTAAATTTTTTTTAATCGTTCGATTCCTATTGTGTTTTGATTTATATAAGTGTTAAGTCAAAGTTATTGGTTTAATACATAGTAAAGATGATCGGGTGCAATCACCCGATATTAAAAGAAATTAAATTCTAGGAAAAACGACCATACAACAACACGGCTCATTACAAATAAATTAAAGTGAAACAAAAAGTCTCATTGAAAGCTAACTCCTCTTTCTCTGGTTTGACCATAACTAAACCCCTGCTGGAGATGCAATGAATTTAGAAGCAGTGTAACTACTGAAACTTTTATTAATCGCTTTGTACCAACATACGCTCCAGTGCATGATAACAAAGAGCACATCGTCCCACCTAGGAAAAACTTCTTCAAAGATTATTAAATTTTGCTCACATCATAAAGTCCAAGAGATAACTTTTAGCAAAATGATCATGAAGTCATGTTGAGCTCTACCAATTGTCAAAGAATTCTACTGAATTAATTCGCTCAGGTAGTAGAGTCGCGAAAGATATCTTTCGTCAGGAGATTATCGTTAAATTGTCGCGATTCTACTCGACCATATTATTTATTAAATTGTTCTCTCCTTTATCCGGAAAAAAGAGTCAAAGTACGTGGTAGAGTTTATTGTGTTCTTTTTGTGTTTTGGTTTCTAATGAATACCACTAGCTTAAAATTTTATGTCGATTCATAATTAAACTCAATGTTTTAAATTTCATATGTCAAATTTCTATTCGTCAATAAAAATGCCACATATCAAATTTCGATTTGAAAATAAAATTTGCAGTTGGAACAAATCAAGAACTTGTTCCGGTTGTCCATACACGTAGGTGGACTCGGATGTTGGACGAGGAATCCATACCTTTAAAAATACAGTAATTAGTAGATCATATAAATAATTGTATTATAATAATGTATGTTAAAAAAATTATTTGTATTAAAGAATTAGACCAAAAGGAAAAAATTATAGTATATATACCAAAATGATTATAATTCATTTGAATTTATTTCATCGAATTATTATCATAATAGAATTTTATATTTACTTTTTATAATAATAAATAGGATAAAAATAAAAGCCACATGTCAAGAGACCTGTCCGTTGAACAAAAGTGCAACTATATAATTTAATTAAAAATTAACTATATGATTTAACTATAGAATAGCATATTATATATATATGGTTGTTTTAATTATGAAGAATAAGAATACAAAAGAGGACATTATGAGATTTTGTTTCGGAATAAAGAGCTAATTATGAAGTCAGAACAAAAATAATGTATTATAATTTTTTTAATAATAATTTTTAAATGATAAATAGCGAAAATGATTCATGTTCCAAAGTTTAATTCGCCTATAAAAAGTCAAGTGTTAAATTTTAATTCGATAATAAAATCTACAATTGGAACAACTAAATTATATTCGTGGAACTCGAAATATAGATCTATTTATTTAGTCAGATGACCCTTACGTCTCATATGTGAATGTATACTAATTAATAGTTTATTTAAATATATATTTTTCACAAAAATTAAATAGGTGCTATATATAATTATCTTATTATATTTGTAGTTAAGACGGTTAAATTATATATGAGTTAGAGGTCAAAAAAGTATTAAAAAGGAAAACCAACCAAAACAAATAGTACTACCAAAAATGATTTTTTTTTTTGATGTTAAAAAAATGATTTTATTTTTAGGTAGCCTAGTTGTCTATAAAAAATAAATGCATCTGTATATGAATTTTTCCTAAAATGGTTTAATATAGACCATAACTTAATGGTTGTTAAATATTGATTATATAAGCCAAGTACTAGAAGGCTATGATGTCAACTTAGGGAAAAAAAACTTTTAATTTTCTGTTATCGCTAATATTCATACCAACTCTGAACCAATTCTCTCAGTATAAAAGCCCTCAAAAACATTCCTGGGTCTTAGGAAATTATTAACATGGTTTTTGTTCAACTTTTGCAATCTCTATTACAACCTTTATCCTTGATTTTCCTTCTTCTTTCTCTGCTTGTTTGCGTTACTTTCTCAGTTCAATTTCATGGCAAGTTGTCATACCCTCTAGGCCCAAAAGGCTATCCAATCATTGGTAACTTGACGATGATGGGCCAACTCACCCATCGTGGTCTTGCTCATCTGGCCAAAATCTATGGTGGCCTGTTCCACCTTCGTATGGGTCGGATTCATGTTGTCGCAATTTCGTCGCCGGAAATCGCATGTGAGGTCCTTCTAAACCCAAGACGTTATTTTCTAAAATCGGCCAGCAAATTCGGCGATAACTTACTTGACGTATGATTGGGCCGATATGGCCTTTGCTCATTACGGCCCATTTTGGCGTCAAATGAGGAAGATCTGTATGATGAAAGTATTTAGCCATAAACGGGCCGAATCTTGGGCCTCGGTCCAAGAAGAAGTCAACTCAACGGTCTAGAATGTGATGGGCCTGGTAGGGTTGACGGTCAACATTGGTGAGTTAGCTTCTAACTTGACAATGAACATAACTTATAGATCAGCATTTGGTTCGATTTCGAATAAAGGGCAAGAGGAGTTTGTGAAGATTTTACAGGAGTTTTCTAGACTATTTGGAGCTTTTAATTTGGGAGATTTCCTACCTTGGTTGGGTTGGATAAATGGAAAAGAATTTAGTAAGAGATTGGTCAATGCTCGAGCATCGCTCGATAGGTTTATCGAGGATATCATAGATGAGCACTTGGTGAAAAAGAATAAAAGTAGTAGATAATAGCAGATGGGCTCAGGCCCCATTACTTTCATCAGTTCCATACAAGTTCTTATTGTATTATGTTTCTATTTTCTTATCCTCCTATATATAGAATTAGAATAGGCTACAATCCTTATTAGTAAAGGATTTGTATTGTACACATTATACTCTAAATTGAGTGTCTTGTATTGAATAAAATTGCAACAAATTCTAGCCTAAACAAATCTATTATGGTGTTAGAGCTCTTCGACTAACATCACAAACAACAATTTTTATTTTCCTATCTTTCTTCGCAGCTTATACCATCTTGATCGTCCACCATGTCGCTACCACTCGCTGCTTCCTCCTCTTCCAACATGGCCAATCTCACCACTTTCAATATTCTAGGGCAAGCCTCCCTCAAACTGACATCCACCAATTACATGGCATGGAGAATTCAGTTTTATAGCCTATTTATGGGCCATGGTCTTATTGGTTTCATCGATGGAACCAAACCAGCGCCACCAGCCACGATCGTCTCAGGCGATGCAACCACTCCAAATCTAGCATACCAACTATGGTTAGACATGATTACCTCATTCTCAATGCCATCCTTACTGTTCTCAGTCCCGAGATCATTCCGTTTGTTGCCTCTGTCAAAAATTCCAAGGAAGCCTGGGATAAACTTGAAAAAGTTTATGCTCAACCTAGTAGAGGTAAAATCAAGGCTGTAAAAAGTCAACTTCAGAAGCTTACCAAAGGTCAGTCCTCTATTACTAATTATATGTTGGTTGTCCGAATTAAAGTTGATCAATTAGCCTACATGAAAGCCCCCATGGATCCTGAAGATGTCACGGACAAAGTCCTAGCTGGTTTGGACTAGTCATATCGTCAAGTCATCATTAATGTTAATGCTAGGGACACTCCGATCTCTTTTGACGAACTTTAGGAAAAACTCATCATTGCTGAGGCCGAGATGCCACCTACTGTCCAATCACACTTCCCTGCCACAGCCATTATGCACATCAGAACTCAAGTGGTAAGAATTCTAATAAGAACTATTATCAAAATAACAATTGGCGTGTACAGGGACAGCAAAATTCTAGATCTTCAACACAGCTGTACACATAATAGAATTCTAGAAACAATAATCAGAGTTACAACACCATATCTACTAATCAGCAATCTAACAATCAGAACCGGAACTCCACCAATTCTGGCCGCATAGGTTATCTTGGCAAATGCCAACTTTGCAGTGTACAGGGTCATAGTGCAAAGAGATGTCCTACCTTCAAAGTTATTGCACCCAATTCCGATCAGCCTGCTACATGGAAACCGACAGTTAATTTTGCTGCCACTGCTGCTCCTCCCACCGATACTCCTTCCTGGCTTCTTGACAATGGTGCTTCTCATCACGTCACCGCCGATCTGAATAATCTATCCCTACACACACCTTACAAAGGTCAGGAAGATATCATGATAGGTGACGGTACAGATCTGTGTATTAGTCATACTGGTAGTACTAATATTCATACTATAAACTAAAAATTAAAACTTAACAATGTTCTTTGTGTCCCTACCATGCAAAAGAATTTAGTTTCTATCTATCAATTGTGTACTACTAACCAAGTATCTATTGAATTCTCACCAATTTCTTTTGTTGTGAAGGAACTTACAACGGGAACTCCAATTCTCCGAGGCGCACCTAGGAATGGCGTCTATGAGTGGCCGATATTGTCATCTCCTCTTGCCTGTCCGACCACAGTTTCGTCTCCCATCAATTGGCATGCTAGGTTAGGCCATCCTGCAACACCAATTGTAAAAGAAATTTTATCTCATAGCGTCGTCTAGTTCGCATGATTCTTATTGTAATGCATGCTTGGTTCATAAAAGTCATAAAGTACCTTTTTCAACTTCTACTCTTAAATCGTCATCGCCTCTCGAAATTATTTTTTCAGATGTTTGGACTTCACCTGAAATTTCACATGATAAATTTAAGCATTATGTCATTTTTATTGATCACTTTACTAAATATACATGGCTTTATCCATTAAAATTTAAATCAGAAGTAAAATAAGTTTTCATTCGATTTAAATGCTTAGTTGAAAACTTTTTTAACTCTAAAATCAGGACACTTTACTCGGATAATGGGAGAGAATACATAGCCTTGAATGAATTCCTAGCAACTAATGGTATTTCCTTTAGAACATCACCACCCCACACACTGGAACATGATGGGCTCTCCGAAAGAAAGCATCTACACATAGCTGAAATTGGTCTAGCCTTATTATCTCATGCCTCTATGCCGAAAATTTACTGGTCTAATGCATTTATTACAACAGTTCCTTGATTAATCGTATGCCTTTACCTAAACATGACATGATCAGTCTATACATGTGATTATTTAAAGAAAAACCGAATTTTGCAAAACTTAGAGTGTTTGGATGCTTATGTTACCCCTGGTTGAGACCCTATGTTCGAGACAAACTAGACCCTAGGTCTAAAACCATGCATTTTCCTAGGTTATTCACATAGTCAAAGTGGCTATTACTGTCTAGAGCCGACAAGTTCATGCATATACACGTCTCGACATGTTCGCCTTCCAGCTGCTGCTCCAGAGAATTCGGCAGCCCCTATTATAGGTAACTTGATATAAAACTCAACTATTGTTAATAATCGTACTATGGTAACTCGTGGCAAGAATAATATCTCAAAGCCTATATAGAAATTATGCTTGTCTACACAGCTTAGTACTCAGACAGATTACGAACTAACTACCATTACTCAAGCTTTCAAACATCCATATTGGCGGCAGGCCTGTTCTGAAGAATTTAATGCTTTAGTTAAGAATGGTACCTGGAATTTGGTTCCGGCCAGCAATGCTCACAATCTCGTCGGCTGTAAGTAGATTTTCGGATCAAATGGAACTCCGATGGCACCATTCATCGATACAAAGCACGACTTGTTGCCAAAGGGTTCAATCAAAGACCTGGAATTGATTATCAAGAGACATTCAGTCCGGTTGTCAAACCAACCACTATTCATATTATTCTTAGCATTGCATTAACTCATGGTTGGTAAATCAAGCAACTTGATGTAAATAATGCATTCTACAGGGACCTCTATCGAAAAATGTCTATATGCAACAACCACCAGGTTTTATTGATTCAGATAATCCTACTCATATTTGTCACTTGCAAAAAGCCATCTACAGTCTAAAGCAAGCTCCAAGAGCCTGGTACCAAGCTCTCCGAAACTTTCTTACTACATCAGGCTTTACAAATTCATAATCAGATACGTCTCTTTTTATACATAATACTGCTGTAGGGACGGTCCTTCTAGTCGTCTAGTCGATGACATAATCATCACAGGCAGTAGTACACATCTGATTCAGCAATACGTGACAGTATTAGCTACCAAATTTTCTATCAAATATTTGGGATTACTACATTACTTTCCAGGTGTTGAGGTCATCTCTAATGTTGATGGTCTCTTACTATCTTAGAAAAAGTATATCTAGGATATGCTTTATCACACAAACATGATAGATGCAAAACCAGCTACTACACCTATGGCAAGCTCGCCTACTCTGACTCTCAACTCAGGCACTACTTTATTTGACACAACTGAATATCGAAAAATTATTGGGAGTTTACAGTACCTGTTATTGACTCATCCAGACATTGCTTTTGCCATGAATAAGTTGTCCCAATTTACTCATCGATCGACGACTGACCATTGGCTTGCTGTAAAACGCCTTCTCCGTTACTTAGCAGGTTCCATCGATGATGGAATTCAATTGTTTTGATCATCTCCTTCGACACTTCATGCCTTCACAGATCAATCAACAACTTTTCTTCTTCGAGCTTATTCTAATGCTGATTGGGCAGGAGACAAAGATGATTTTCACTCCACCGGTGCTTATATTGTATTCCTTGGCCGGAATCCCATTTCATGAAGCTCCAAGAAACAACGATCAGTTGCTCGCTCTTCGATAGAGGCGGAGTACAAGTCCGTCGCCAACACCGCCGCTGAGCTCACCTAGATCTGTCATCTTCTCGTCGAGCTTCACTGTGTCGTTCCTCAGCCGCCGAATATCTACTACGATAACATTGGAGCAATGCAACTAAGCTCCAACCCTGTATTTCACAGCCGAATGAAGCATATTGCCATAGATTTTCACTTTCTTTGCGATCTCATTCAGGCCGGCAAACTCCGCGTGGCTCACGTTGCTGGCGACGACCAGACGGCTGACGTTCTCACCAAACCCCTCTCTCGATCTCATTTCCTGCTTCTGAAGTCCAAATTGGGCTTGTGTAGACGAAAGCCCATTTGAGGGGTGGTAATAGCAGATGGGCTCAGGCCCCATTACTTTCATCAGTTGTCCTTATTGTATTTATATTTCTATTTTCTTATCCTCCTACATATAGAATTAGAATAGGCTATAATCCTTATTAGTAAAGGATTTGTATTGTACACATTCTATTATAAATTGAGTGTCTTGTATCGAATAAAATTGCAACACATTCTAGCCTAAACAAATCTAGTAGTATAGCTGAAGATGAAATTAAGGATGTGGATATGGTTGATGAATTGTTAACTTTTTATTTTGAAGATCCAAATATTGACGATTCAGAATCCTCCTCTCCTAAGTTCACTATAGATAACATCAAAGCTCTTATCATGGTAAGTCAAATTTTATTTATTTATTCTTTTTTGAAGTTACTTTTATTTATCTAATGAGAATAAGTAACATTTTATTTAATCCATATATGAAATGTTTGTACTTGTATGCTCGTCGAACTCACTAGATGAAATTCCTCTGGATCTGTAAATAAGAGTACAAAATATATACTTTCCCCTTAAATTATTATAAATATTTGATGCCTTAAATTTGAAAATCTCAAGTGATATCTGATTGGTCAATTTTACATTTCTATGATAAATAATTTTCTTTAGATTGATCTTCCATGCATGTATATCTAAAATTATGTTTTAAAATAACTTTTGATCTTGATACAAATTTGAAGGATGTAATGTTTGGTGGAAATGAAACAGTGGCATCAGCAATTTAGTAGGCAATGGCAGAGCTAATGAAAAACCCACAAGAGCTAAAGAAAGTCCAGGAAGAACTCGCATGTTTGTGACGATTGAGGAGGAACTCGGGTTGGGTTCGAACTGGATCAGAGAGCCGCGAACGGTAATAGTGAGAGGACGAACTGACGATAGCACAAGCTTCGAGACGTTCATCCGAAGAGGGAGAGTGGACGACGGCGTCGCAGCGATGAATCTAGCTGGAGGCGGCGGATCTAACCTCGAGAAACATCATCACCTCCACCTGCAAACATATTATAATCTTCTGATTTTGCACGAAATCGATTTGGGAATTTGATCCAACCGAGATTTTTTTAGGGTTTTTAAATTAGAGAAGGGAAATAAATGAATTCGTGGGGAAGATTTTTTTTTTATGAAGTTAATTTGTGGGAGAGATAGAGAGAGGTTATCATTTTGTTTTCATGGATTTCTTCTGTTTGAGGAGAGAATGAAGTAAAATGATTTTTTTAAAAAATCTCTCAATTATATGGCCACGCTTTAAAAAGCGTGACGTAAAGTATCTATCGCCACTCTTTTCTAACCGTAGATTACTTATAAATTCTTCACTGCTAGAAAAACGTCGCGTAAAGTATCTACCACCACGGTTTTTTATAACCACATTCAAAAAACTGTGATTATGGATAGCTTTACGCCACGATTTTCAGCCGTGGAGACGTGTTGCGTGGTGCTAGCCCCATTTTCTACTAGTGCCGACTTGTTTTATTGGCAATTGACGAAACTCAATTTTGTGCGAACAAGGATGTGACTTGATAGTATGGCATTTTCTTTAGGAAGCACAAAAAAGCCAATTTTATGAATCCATAAATATCAGACCAAGTGTGTTTCATCCAAGGATAAGACGAGTCTAAGAAGAGTGGGATGTTGAGATGACTGGTTGCGAGTTCTCCTGAAGATTAGAGACACAAGGTGTCGACGACGATATTTAAGCGTCTACGCTCTAGGTTGTGATCTAAGGCTCACCCAAGACCCTAAGATCTTGGACATATCTTCGTATGAAATGGGTCCACGTGTGAGTGTATGATTTGCCTTTCTTGTGATAGAAAGAGAATTTATTGTCTAATGGTTACTTGATAGTGCTCATTTATTGAGGGGTTTATATAGACATATATTTGGACCCATAAATACCTATATGCCTTCGAGTACGCATGTCTGTTAGATACCGATCGGGCCTGAGACATGGCCTGAAACCTAGCCCATATCGTTTGACCCCTTTCTTGTATAGAAGCCATGATTTTTATGGAAGACATATTACTCATCTTAGACTTTCATGACGCTTAGGCCTTGGTGCACTCTAGAGCGTAGGCAGTATGATGTCAGGAATGTTCGCATTATGAACTTCTAACCTGATCATGTGCTTAATGAAGCATCGCCTGCAAATCTCACGAGAGGTGTATCGAAGGATCTCCACCTTGGTCAGATGCGCAGTCGAGAGCCTCGAGATATTTCTACAGGATTTATGTAGATATTTTGCCCTCAAGTCGAGATCCGTACGGGTCGCGACATGTGTGGGGTCTTTGATTCTCATGGAACTTGGTTGACATGAGTGAGTGGGGTTGAGTGGCGCCTTGGCGTGAGTGAGTCCGCCATCAATGAGGGCCAAAAGAGGGTTATCCTTGTCTAGCTCCACATGATTTGATCATGTATGATGGAATGTTATCTTCTAGCACTTTGGTGAGGATCTTCATGAATCATAATTTTGACTAAGTGTGAAGTTCAAATGCTCAAACACTTGGCAAGTCTTTGAGATCTTGCTCTCTTGGTCTCGGAGTTGGTGTTATTCAAAGCCAAGCGCGCATACACTCAACTGGGTCTCGAGCGGTCGCGAGCATTGTTTGCCCATAGGGGCATCTGGCTAGGGAGTGTGGGAATTGGAAGATATATGAGGGAATTGGCATTGGCACAGATCTGAGCAAAATTTTGATTAGACCAGGTCAAGATTTGAACTAAGTCGGTTGGATTTCAGATCGGTTTGCCTCTTTCCATATTTGACACCTTCACCCTCAGGAAGCATAAAAGGTACGACTCTTGATAGACTTCACAACTCTTCATCATTGGTGTTGTTATTGTACCATACTTTGGGACCCTAATATAAATAAGGGTTTTTCACTTCTCATTTTTCACACTTACTTGAAATTACTACGGAGCACTTGCAAAATATTTTAGCAATTTTACTCTCGAGCTTTGTTAGAAACGTCCTTGACTTCCCTCGAGCTTTCGTAACTAACCTTCTTATTTCTTCGAGTTCCGTCGAGAATCTTTTCTACCCCAGGGACCTTCGTTCTTTCGATCATTTTAAACACCCTCGACCACTCATGACTTCATGAGGAAATCAAGGGCAAGATCCTATAAGAGATCGTATTAAAGATCATATCCATGTGGACATCATATTCAGGCAACACGTGGCAGTATGGTAATTAGCGGACTTTTATCTTTTCTTCGGTTTAGGCAAAGTTTATCACATAACTCTCACATGATTAATTAATGCGCAGCGAAAATCCAAGATTCATCATTTCGAACATGTAATTGAATTACTCTAATTCAATCTAGCATTTTACATGCAACAAATATGTCATCACATAAAACATATAAATGATAAAAATATTCACATAAATAAATATCCAATGTCCAAATTATACACTCCGATATTGATTTACATATTTCGAAAATGACATCCAAATGAAAAATAATGTCTTCTTGCCTTCAAGTCTCCGACTTGCATAAGAGGAGTTTTATTAAGACATGTGTTATATGGAGGCATTTGCATAATTCGATTAGACACATGTATAACTAGGTTGTCACTTTCTGACATAGCACATTGTAGTAATAAATTAGAGTAGGTTATAAATATATCAATTGAATAAAAACATTATGACATTTTATGTATTAGTCTTTTTTAACATTTGTTTGTGTTAATTAAAATATAAAACATAACGAAATCATCAAGTCTCACGAGGCATGGAAGTTCAAATAAGAAGCATCACTTGGATTGCCACATTGGAAACATCAACGGACGAAATCTCCTTAATCAAATCATGTAGGATTGCCAAGGTAGCAAAATCAAAGACTATGAATTGAAGATGTCCTCACCAAGACAAAGATTCAAAGAGATAGGGAGAATGAAGACATGAAGCATAAAAGGAAATAAAGATAAAAAAATACTAGTAGAAAATCTTGATACGGCCACGGCCTGATAAGCGTGGCCTAATGCCAAAATAACCGTGGCGTAAAGAATAGGCCACGATATTTTGACTTTACGGCACAGTTTTGAACCGTGAAATTTGCTGCCGTAGCCTGAGGTATACGCCACGGTTTTCTTCCATTTTTCACCACAGTCATACAAAACCGTGGTGTTTAAATATCCATCCAGGTTAAACAGTTTCCCACTTTTATGTCACGATTTTTTAGCCGTGGCCGTAGAATGCCACGGTTTTTTAGCTGGGATGTACATTGTCATTGTTTGCGCAACGATTATATAACCGTGGAAATGTTGAATTTTTTGACCATGGTTTTATCACAAATAATTGGCATGTTTCCTTTTCATTAATACCATGGCTTATAAATCGTGGCATATTCATGTACTACAACCACATTCTAATTCTTATTTCCGAAGGCACCTGCATGCATTGATAATTACTACTACTAATTAACTAACTATTAAATTAAAAAAACAATTTAATATTTACTTATAATACGTCGTATAATGTCTACAAATTTGTTCTACTGCTCCTTTTGTCAACAAAAAATTGTGGTCCATCCTGTACGACTATCAAAATATCTACGTTCTTCCCTACGGACTAATGATCATCGGCTTCGTCATTATGGCTCTGATACTCTTTATGAGGACGAGCTACCTGAAAGTCAAATACATCTCAAGACATCAAAATTCCACACGCCATAGTTAATAGTTAAGGCTAGACAGTTAACCATTTTAAAAATTCCACGGATAATAATTCAGGCCAAAACACTTAACCATGATAAAATTTTCTCAAAGTCTTAAAGTGTACCATTTGTTTTTATTGAAATATGAGGTAAATACAATAGTTTACCATTATTGGAGTCTTATAGCCTTGTTCAAGGAAAAAACTGTTAGCCATTATCATTTAACAAAAAATTAACCTCAAGCCAAAAATTAACTTTTAGTTTCACATCCTGCATTGTCAATGGAGTCGAACGCACTAACCTCATGGCCATAATCATTGATCCCTATGGAAGAACGTAGAGCACTATTTGCATTCTTTAGAGTCGATAGTGACAACAAGGCATCAATCCCAGCAATCCCACTTAAATCTAACCCTCCCTTCTCTATAACTTGCCTCAACAAGCTCCTAAACCCAGAATGTTCTTTTTCCCTCACCCTCTCCCTCTCTTCTCTCTCCCTCTCCCTCTCTGCCAATTCCCTCAACTCCCGTGCTCTTTACTCTTCCCTCTCTTCAAGTTGCCTCTGCTTCTCCTCAAACTCATTCTGCTTCTGTTGCATTACCGCCAATTCTACTTCATACTTGGCCTCCTGCTCTTGCCTATAGAGAGTTTCCCTCAACATGGTAGGAGTCAAAATCCTCCCTCCACAGCAGACCCGCTCGAGCTTTCTATCCTGAAGACACATTGAAAGGCTTCTATATCATTCTTTCCATCTTCCTAAATTGTTACAAGCTTTTATTATAATAAAAAAATTAATATAGTTCAATGCATCAATCACTAGGAACATTTCAGCTATGTCAATTACTATTCGACTTACAATTGTTCCCAAAGTTTCATTATCTACATCCTTCCATTCGTTAACCTCGTCATGAGGAACATTTCGGCTTGGGTTGGATCTCTTCCATGCTCCTCGTGCTATACCGAGAGGATAAATATATTAGTACTCACAAACATAAGTTTATTCGAAAAATAAGGGCTTATCACAACTCCTTCAAATTCTGCAGCTAAGATAAAAAATCTCTCATTTTCCATTCGATGAAAGTATTTCATTTTGGCCTTTTTCTCAGCTTTTTGTCAGCATATTTACTACAAGTGCACGCCCAAAAAAATAAACATACAACTTTTAGTTAATGATAAAATCACGTGAGCATATAACAAAAACAACATATCGTCAACGCTCACATAATCACCCTACGCAGAGCAGTTCGGGGGTCCCGGATCCTTATGGATCATATCAATACGATTCTCTTTATTAAATCACCATAAATTATGCATAATCATTATCACACAGTAAACAACATAGAAACATCATATCATATTCTCAGTCAACACATAAACAACATAGAAACATGTGAAACAACGATTATCATGTTCTCAGTCAACACATAATCAATATATATCGCATATATACATAAAGCGTAAAACCATATCGAATCTAAGTGAATCAAATACCGGTCTGATACCAGTTGAAGGGAATTAACATGCGATTCAATCATCAAACATGATCATATAGGCAGTGGAATTATATATTAATCGCATTAAACAAATCCATGAACATTTGATTCGACATAGTCATGGTTAGATAAAGAAGAAACATGCAAACCTCGTAGCTTTTCTTCTTCAAATTATCTTCTCCTTATTTCGTGATGGTTAAACTCCGCTCCACTATCGAACCTCTCCTCTCTATTAACTCAGACACATGATTGCACGAAAGAGAAGTAGAATGTCAATTCTACATAACTAGGTTTTAGGTGGTTGTTTTACCTGAGAGAACTGTAGCATCTTTGTCACGTCTAAACCTAATTTCGGCTAAGATTGGGAATGGAAGCGTTTGGTTCGTAGTAGCCATGATGAATCTGATTTTCCAATACATATTCCCATGGACCGGAGGACTCATCGTAAAGCCTTCCTATTTCTTTCTCAAGGCTGACCACTTTGGCCAAAAGTTCGTAGTCATTAATTCATTCTGCTACTCATCTTTACTATAAATAAATTTTTTCTTACTTCTATTACAATATATGTAATAAATATATCAATAATTTTTTTATTAAGTAATTATATCAATATTGAGTACTACTGTAATTGATATATATATATATACACACACGTATCTAATGTTTTGTAATGAAATAGAAATTTTGAACCTCTTAAAAATGGAAGGTGGCGCCTAAAACATTATGCACATGAAGATGAGAGGATCAAATGACACATTGATATAAGTCTTATAAATCGTACTCTGCAGTGCATCCTATTAAGAACAAGTGTATCAAGAGGATTGGAGGCAATGAAATGGTGACATGGCATGAGAGAGGTAGAGAGGAATGGGTAGAGTGAGTGGAGGATTAAGATCATCAATGCTTGAGGAATTAGTGGAGCCTATTTTTATTTTTAAATTTATTTGTCTCTCACACACGTTTTCTTTTCAAACTTTTTTTTAAGAAAATCAATATTAAATCATGTATGTGAAATTGCATAGAGGAGCAACATTTATATTTATATACGTTAACATTGGAACGTTATAAATATATACGTTAAATAGAAAAAAAATTACATATATATTTAAATAAAAATATTATTATTTCACTATAAATATCATACTTTTCTTTTCATTTTCATACACATTCAGTCTATCCATCTTAGTTTTTTCCCTTAAAATCATAATCAAGTTCCCAAAATTGGAACGTCAAATTCTGATCACGAATCAGAATCAAGATCCTCCTTTTTATGTCAATCAATCTCCCATTTAAGAGGCTTGAAAACTATTGACTTAAATAATGAAGAAGATTCCGAGTTTGAAGTGATCGAAGGCGGGAAGACTACAAGCAGAAAAAGGTTATGGAGCAATGCTGAAGATCTTCAGTATTTGGCTAGACACTTCTAAAGGTCCAATAACAAGTAATGATCAAACCGGTAACAGTTTTTGGAAAACTATTAGTAATGCCTTCAATGCAAATGTTGCTACAATTGGCGGTCATGAAAGGTCGAGAAGCCAATGCATGGATCATTGGAGTAAGGGTAATGCAAGTATCACATATTTTTGCGGCTGTTACAAGCGAGCAAGTGACTTGAGGGGAAGCGGATGGAATGCTAAACAAGTAATGAACAAGACAAAAGAGTTCTACTATCAAGAGAAAGGTAGAGAATCTAAGTTGGAACATTGGTGGGAAAAGGTAAAAGATGAGGGAAAGTGGAAATTCATCGAAAAGGACCAAAGTATCGGATTTTGGAGCTTATACATCCTCATCCAATGTGGATGATGACGTGAACAGGGACCGTCTAATTGGACAAAAGGCGGCGAAGAGGAAGGCAAAAGGTAAACAGGATGGAGCAAATCCTTATACACAAGAGTTGATAAATTTGGAATCGAAAAAAATCCTTGCTCTTGACAAGTTAGCAGATGCAATAAAGGAACACGCAGAAGCAATGAAATTCAACAAAACATTAAAAGTTCTATCGATGGACACTTCCAGAATGACGGAGGCACAAAGGATGAAACATGAAGAACTTTGGAACAAATAGTCCATATTCTTCCAAGTATTTAAAGCTACAAATTATTATGTATGACAATAAATAAGAAATTAGCTTTTTTGGTGAATAAAATTTCTTTAGATACAAGTATTATATTGGTGGGTATATGTATAAACATTGAATTGCACTTTATAGATGTGGTTATAACCAATTTGATAATTTGATATATGTGAAATGTTGAAGATATCAATGCTTGAATGATGAATCACTAAAATGCATGAAGCATATAAAGATGCATGCATATAAAGATTAATAGTAAAAGAAAAACTCCCCAAAATCTATACATCAAAATTATACATGCATAACTTAAAAAGAGTATACTTATTCAAGATAGAATATATAGTTATATAACATACATGTTATACTTTTTTTACCTCAAGCATATTGAAAACAAGGATATTGAGCAGAAAATATTTTAATTTATAGAGTTGTCCGTCCAATAATTTACTAAAGAATTTATATTTGCCAAATAAGAAAGCGTTTGTAAATGATCACTAATTTAACATATCCAGAAGATGTGCGGATTAGTTTCAATAGTAAAGATAACGCAACTTGCATTATTTAGTTATAAAAGAAATGATATAATAAAGGTGATAGGACGAAGAATATTTAGCCGAAAATTATTCTACTTTCATAATCTTCAAAAGAATGACGACGTTAATGATATACAAGTGCTGATATCACGGATATATTTATCAAGACATCACATGAAAATTGATATACGAGGTTGAGAAGCGTCAACTCAAAAGTATTAAGTAGTACCGTCATGAGGGGGAGATTAAATTATATCTTACTCTTTTTCTTTAACTTAGATTTTATCCCAATGAATTTTCATAAATAAAGTTTTTAATAAGGCAAGTTTTCTTAGAAATATATAATGGTATACTTTTCATTTACTAGGTTTTCCTCATGAGGTTTTTTACTAGTAAAATCTTTATGAGGCATAAAATAAATATCAAAAGGAAGTACAAGTGCATATTTAATGGATATCCAAGGGAGAGTGTTCTGAACATATTTATTTGGTAGATATCCATAGAATATTCTTATTCATTATCTTTATTTTATTACCATATGTAATCTTTTCTAATCCGATAAAAAGAATATAGAGTAATGATTAATGCTTAGACCTATCACAAGCATTGAGATATTAATCTACGATTAAGATTGACTAGAACTAAAGAGTGCACAATTTAAGAAAAGAATCAAGTGCTTAGATTGAACCATATCTAGTGCAATTCACTACGCGAGAGAATTAATATACCGAACCAAAAATACCGACGCAGACAATTAAGTCGGTTTATAGAAAATACCGACACAGACAATTACGTTGGTATATAGAAAATACCGACACAATATACCAACGCAATTTTAATTGCGTCGGTATTTTTTGTTGGGCTAGAAAATTGCCACCTGAAAATACTATACCGACGCGGTAGTTGCGTTGGTATTTTGGTCAAGTTGACGGACAAAGCGGTCCAATCAGGCGGTGACACGTGGCAGACGGTGAAATACCGACGCAAGTATACCGACACTCTTTCTTGCGTCGGTATTTCACATTATAGATCTGGGACCGCATCTCGTCTCCCTCACAAAACCGATCGTGTCTCTCTCTCTCACCGGAACTCGCTCCGCCACCGTATTTTTTTCCTCTCTCCCTCTCTCTCACGGCCACTGAACCACACTACCGCCAACCCTCACCGGCTGCCATTCTTCCCAGACCAACAGAGGGTGATTTTGACGCCGCCGTCGCTTCTGTTCTTCGTCCGGCGTCCTTAATCGTCGATTGAAGGTATAAAACCTTGTTTTTTTCGATTTTCCCTTTTATTTTAGTATATACACAATTAATTTGTTTTATTTTGATTATTTTTCTGTTCCGACGAGTTTGGCAGCCCCCGCTCTAGTCCCCCGCCATCCAAACCGCCGCCCGCCTCCTGTCTCTGCTCTACCGCCGTTAGTTTTGTCTGGCAGTAGGGTATAATTTTATTAAAATATTTATTTAGTTGAATATAATGTAATATTAGTATGTTAAATGTTAGGTATGTTGTGGTTGTTTAATTTTGTTACGTTATGGTTATTGTTTTGAGTATATGTCATGTAGTTTTAGATTTATTGTTGTAATTTGGAATGTATTTTAGGAATAAAATTGATAATGATGAAATTTAACTCACGCAATATTGATGATGATAAACTTTTTATGTAGCTATAGTCTTGTAAAACTTATTGGTAAAGAAGTTGTAATGACAAAATTGAATGTATTATAAGTAATGTGTTTTAGATTTGTTGTTGTAATTTGAAATGTATTTTAGAATAAAATTGATAATGATGAAATTCTTGTACAGATGAGTAGCAGACGTTCTTCAGGTTCACGAGGAGGTAAAGGCTCGCCTCAATAGCTTTCTCATCGTGTGGAGGCCATACTTCTCAGAGTGGAGGGTCGGCTCCACTAGGGTCTCGAGGCCTAGGACGTATTCATGTTCCGACCCAGCACCGACCGACCGGATCAGAGAGACGTCGACATCATGACGTCCTCGAGTCGAGCCACCATCAAGATCAGAAGATACATCTTGATGAGCGCACCTGTTATCCATCATCTAGTGGTACTACCCCTTCATCCGATTAGGATTCTGCCCTAACACCAGATGATGGTCTCTCGACACCAGGTGATGCCCCATCTACCGTGAGTAGATTCCATATCCTTCCACAACTTCCTCATCCGAGATCTCAGGGGGCACCTCTTATTCGGACTGGAGGTCTTAGGGTTACGGTTTCAGAGAATGGACGGTGAGCGTGTCCATTATCTTATTAAGTTCAAGTTTCATTATTTGTAGGCTTCTGCCATCTTATGAGTGTTCCACCGCTTGCACCAATACTTTTAAGGCAGACTTGATCCCCCGGATATTCTTAGGGTAAAGTCTCGGACGAGATGAAGGATTTTTATTGGTTCAAGTTTATGGAATGTATCTTTATTTCTTAACTTTATATGTATCGCAATTTATTCATTTAACACTTTTGCTCATGATATTTGATATAAATTTTCTTTTATTGCAGAAGAAGTTGGCGCACGTCCCTCTGGAGGAGTTGCCCAAGATTAGGAGGGCGTGGGCGAGGAAGTGTGTAGACAGATTTAGAGATTTCATGGGTGATTGTAAGAAGCTCCAACATAAAGCAAAACCTAAGTGGTGGCCAACCGACGAGGCATGCAATAGCTATCTAGAGCACTGGGAGTCGGAGGAAGCCGATGCAGTTTTAGCCCAGTGATGCAAGAACATGAGGGGTGGGGAAGATATCGAGAGATATCTCGATACCCACACATATGGCCCTATCAGTATCGATGAGACTCATAGGCATCTGATATGTAAATAATCCATCTTCCATATTAGTTCTTAGTTGATTGGGAAAATGTTTATATATGTCTTTGTTTGATTGGGAATATAAATATTTATATATGTCTTTGTGTGATTGGGAATATAAATGTTTATATGTTTGAGCTGATTGGGAAATATGGTTAATTATGATGGTTATGTTGTCATGCTGTCAATATTTTTTTTTCAGCAAGAAGTGCACGGTGAGGTGCGGATTGACCAAACCTTCGTCTATACTAATCATAAGAAGGATGAATCTTCGGTTGTATTGGATGCGGCGTGACAAGTTGAGATAATTTCAACATATACGTATTTATCTTATATCGTATTACGATTGATAGTTTTATCTTATTACTAATAAGTAATTTTTTTCCATGTCATCTCTTAGTCAAACGTTCCCGAACTTTAGCTCAACATGGCCGTATGGATTCGGCAGTTATGGATCGGAGCTCTTCAGGGGAGCATCGTCATCGTCCTATCCTGCTATAGGCGTATCTACATCCGCTCCACCTCCCTCTACTTTTGATGACTTTCGCCGCTTGATAGTTGATGATATATCGAGACGTCTACAGGAGGACCATGCTGAGTGGGCTAGACGTGATGCGGAGCGAGAGGCGGCGATGTTGGCGCGTGAGGCGCGACGTGAGGAGGAGTTGGCTGGCCTATATGGCAAGATGGAGCGGCTTAAGTGGGAGCTCCAGGCCACTCTGAGTAGATGTGAGCACTTGCGTCAAGAGGAGGAGAACGATGATGATGATTCCGACGATGATTGAGTATTTTCCAACTCCCTATTTTCAGTTATGCATGTTTTTTGATTTCCATTTTAGTTATATTTCTGACTTGTGTTTTATGGATGTATGACTTGTGTTTTATGGATTTGTAGAATAACATTTATCTATTGTATGGATTTTTTTATTATATAGTTTTATTTGGAATTATAGATTTTTTGGATTATATTTATGCATTGTTACTACTTTCGGAATAATATTTACGGATTTTTATGTAATCTGAAAAAAAAATATGGGTAAAATACCGACGCAACCACGCCGACACAGAAGGTCAACGACTGGTTAACGGCCCGCCAACCACGCCGCCACAGGTAGAATAACATTTATCTATTGTATGACTTTGTGTCGATATTTTTGTGTCAGCCTGCCATACCGACAGGGTTTTTACCGACGCAACAGTTTGTCGGTATTTTGCGTCGGCATCGCTATATACCGACACATTTACTGTTATAGTGATGCAATAACTGGGTCGGTATTCTGTTCCTTCCGCGTGGTGCTTCTTACATGCGCTTGATGTATCACGTCATTCGACGGATGACGTGGTACATAAAGTGCATGTAAGAATTTCTCCTATATCTAATGTAACGTACGCTTGAGTATTCTCCTAGCATCACTTGACCTAATAGTTCTCTGGATAGGTATCATCTTAAAAATCATAAGATCGATCCTTCATGAATACGAAAAAGATATAGTTTAAAATTAATTAAAAAATAAAAAATCTCTGAAACTATTTTATTATGTATAGATCATCTATCTATAAATAAGAGATCCCTTTCTCATCTCCAAACTTGCACAGTTGCACACAAAAGAGGTGAGAATTTTTAGGGTAAGATGCTCAAATGAACTTTTTACCCTCAATTTTAAAATTTGGGGAAGGTGTATATGAGCTTTAAGTCTTACAGGTGTTGACAAAAGGCGGCCGGCCGAAACGTACCGTCTAAACTTGAGGTTTGTTCTAAACTTGAGGTCTCTTAAAAAGATTTATACCTTTTCTGGGTCAGCTCTCATTTTGTAAAATTAAGGTTTCTGATTTTTCATTCGGTACTCTATCGTCTCTGTGTTTTGGTTTTTATGCTATTGATACGAACCATGAATTCGTCTACTTGGCTGGATATATGGAACTTGAGTGAAAAATGTGCAGCCTTTTGTTTCATGCAGTCTTGAAATCATTCAATTACTGGGTTGATATCGTGTTTCATACCCGATGATAACCTGCGTAGTTTGAATAGGGTAGTTGAAAAACGTTGCAGTCTTTGTTTTCCAAACTGTCACTCTCTGGGTGGCTGTTAATTTGGAAGAGACCTAATGATATGGGAATGTATAGAATTAAGTAGTTGTGATTTATGATTTCGTTCTACTATGTTTTAGGGATATTCATGGAGACAGACAGCCAGATATCTTGCTTCATTGTTACGATTTTATACTGTTTCTCTGTAATTATTGTGTATTTTCTTTGAGAACTTGAATTTTCTTTTTAGTTAACGATTGACTGATTATGATCTCTGTCTGAAGCTGAAGTTTGCTTTGCAGAAATTTGATATTTGACAATGCACTCTCATCTAATCATCTGTCTTTGTGATTGACCCGTTTTAGTATTCCCTCGACTTACTTTTCTTCGAATATGCAGAAATGGCTATGAAGCAGTGTGTGGATGATCTTTCTAGTGAAGATCTAGCTTGGGCTGAGTCTTGCATAGTAAAAGATCCTTAGACTTCAGATATTGACTGGAATTCTGTGAGAGATGCCTTACTAGATGTTTTCACTTCTCAACCTCAACCATCCGACAGTTCTGCCTCCGGAAAAGACAGTCTTCTTGCAGGAACTGATACTGAGATGCTCTCTTCAAGTACAACAGACTTTGCAAGTGATGTTCCGTTACTTCCTTCTGGCAAAGAGGACGGAGCTGCAAAGCCATCCCCGCTAATCCTTATTGACGACGATCAATATATCTCTTTCTATGACGTTCCTAGCGACAAGGAAACCGATGTTTTGATGTTGCAACTTGGCCAAAGCGATACTCCCCAACCTGCATTTCCAGTTATTGAAAAAAATCATCATCATGGTTCATCTACCGAGTCGATCGTCGAGGAAGATATTCTGATGATGTCCCAGGTATTCCGAGGTGGTCTCTCGCAACCTTTAATCGGGGATGAATTTCCGCAAAAGAGTAGTGAAGATGGCAGCGAGAAGGAGGAGATTGAAGGGTCTGATCTGGGATCTGATTCTGACATCTTCAGGGTCTGGGATCTAAACATTCCACCTGAGGAAGAGGAGTCTGAGTTTACTAAACAGTTGAACAAAGCACTTGATTCAGTATCTTCGCCAAAGGATGATTCTGAACTTGTAAAAGATTTGGCAGTGGATAAGTTAATTTCTGGCATTGAAGATTTGTCTATATAGCTAACTTGAACAGATTTTGTTCGTATCCTGACTGACACCATTGAAGCCTGGTTTTGAGTAATTTCTTAGATTTAGAATGTTTTTGTTGTGATATCTATTTCGGATAATGTGAACTAGCACCGCTGCGTTCTTTGGAGACTATGATGTTGATTTAATTTCAAAGATATGGATGATTTCTTCTAGAATTTATCAAAATATTTATGTTGGGGATAATTCATTTTTAGCTGTTTGCATAATTAGCTTTTCTATGAATTTCCAAATGCAGAATAAAGAGATGTTAAGAAACCACAAAATGCTTAATACGTAATTGAAACTAAATGAAAAAATGTGCAGTCTGATGTAAATTTGCAGGCAACTTCATGACCAGCCAACCAGGTACAGAAGTTCTGCAACAAAAATAAGGCCACGTCAGCAAACTTCTGACCTGAAATTCCTTGTTCATTCATCAAACTTCCTCTTTGCATTGTTATAACTAGCTAGTTTTCTATAGGTACACTTCCATTTCCTCGTCTGTCAGTAGTTTTCATTCCTCGAGTCTTACTTTGTACTTGTCTCATTAGTTTAGTAGACGACTTGACGTACTATGCCGATGACACCGTCTGGGGCATCTAGAACACCAACATTTAGAGTTGAGACGAAAAAGTGCATTTTCTTTTGCCATCTTCGGAAATTGCCACCATCAAAACGATCCAATTCACATGTCAATTCTCGTCGAATTTAAACATAGGATAGAGTCACGTGTAGTGATTGGGTTACTTTCATAGTCATCATCACTCCTTTTTGTTGAACTTGACCCTCATTTTCTCTTTTGACCAGAGAACCCTTTGAGTGACGACAACTGGCTCCGAAAGAAAGGATATCAGAGCCAAGAGCCCATTGACGGACTTAATTGGTGCACACGAGCGAAGATTCGAAAACGAGTAACGATCTCGCGATTGGCCAAGAGCCTTAAACCCGACAATTAGATTCGGTGTTCAAATTCCTTACCATCCCTCGGCACTACAACTTCAGGCAAACTGAGTGGAACAAAATTTATTCCCTAAAGCTCTTCCAACAAACTGGACAGAGACCAAGGAAAAAAATATATTCTATATTAAAATTTGGGGTAAAATCCATTAGTATATATAATATTAATGCTAAATCGAAGGGAGTTGATTAATATTTATATATGTACAAAGAAATTGCGTGAAAAAAATAGATACTCTTATCGGCCGACTACTGCTTCGTGGTGAAGAAGGAAACGGTGGCAAAAGGTTTAGGGTTTGCATGAATTTTTTCCCTTTTTTTTATGGTAAGGTTTGCATGAATTATTATTATTATTATTATTTTAATGGTAGGGTTTGCATGAATTAATTGAAGATTGATCTAATATTTGTATACAGTTATAATAAATAAATATACTTTCTTATGTGATAACAAAGTGTGTAAGTGAAATTTATAAATAACGCAAAAAAAAAAAATTATAAATTAAAAGGGTGTTTTAACTTCAAAAAATTAAAAGGATGTTTTTATAATAACTAGTGTATAGTACTCGGGGATTGTCCCGAAAATTCTATAAAAGAGTTAGTTACAAAATACAATTTCCGTCTCAAAATAGATACAAATTTCTCATTAAAATTTACATGTAAAAATTTATATCTATTTTGAGACGGAAATAATACTAGATAAAATGTCATTTTGATTGATCCAACAGATAGAACGCATCATCGGCATTTTCCTACATTTTTTTTATACTTAATAATTTACCACTTTTCTAAGCTACAAAATAAATTATTTTGTTTTTTATGTTAATAAAAAATAAACTATTTAATGCATCATATTTATTCATAAAATTATTGGATGGTATTGAATTTACTTTATCCTTCGACCCTTTTAAACTTGCAAAATTTATATATATATCCTCTAAAACTACAACATTTATTACAATTCATTTACAACCTGTTGAAAAAAAATGACCAAACAAATAATAATTTTTTTTTTGAAGTTCAAACAAATAATAATTTAGTGTTAGTTTACATGCCTATAAAATCTTACCTTTTACGGACACATGCAAACCCAGCCATATAAATAAATTTTGACAATATCTAGCACTATAATTATCTCTTCATTTGTCAAAATCGATTTGATGTTTATCTTTTTTTTTTTTTCATTACCATTATTGCTTTCAAATATGTAAATAAATCATCGTAACAAATCAAATTTATGAGAAAATAATACATCAAATACATTTTAATTGTTATTTTCTTGTTCAATGACACTTTTACATTCTTTTAAGTTTAAACTAAATTAAAATGTTTTATCAATATAGCATCGATCTATATCAATAGAATATTTTCTTCATCATTTTTACCGGCTGGAATATATGCCTTAACACAAATTATGAAAATCAATTCATCCTTTTTGAATTTAGAACTTTAAGATTTTACGAACGATAAATTTTTCATTCTCATTCAATATTCTGGTGTATTACATTAAAAGAATTATGAATCTAAAATAACCCCATACTTAAATTAATATAGTATAATCATACATTATTTTCCACGTTGAGGTATAAATCTTTTAAAAGCTATCTTATAAAAAAAGTTCATGATCACCGGAAATCGTTGAATTTGAAACATTGGAGAAAATAATAGAATTGCATAAAAGATATCAATAAGCGGGAAAATGATTTGTTACCGCTTCGAGCTTGAGCCTTTCACAGTCACGATCTCTCTGGTTCTTCAATTAAGGAAATAAACAACGACTCATACAATTCAAACAATATCCAATAAAATGATCTGATATTAAAAAAAATATACAAAAGATCAAATATATTGAGGAAGAGAAAAAACAAACATATTCTCATAATATTAAATTCTCAATGGGAGAGGAGGATATTCATTAAAAAAATGGAAGAGGAAGTTTGTTGTGTACTCGTGAACGATCCATGGGGATTTAATCTCCGATTTGGATTTGTATTTAGATTTGAATATATCTTTGGTCTTGTTACCAATTATAGATGACTGGTAAGACAATATCATCCTTATAACTTTAACATATGCTCGAGTTGAGAAATTTTTAACGCTACCAGTGACTTTCTAATAACCTTTGGGGTAGTCCTTTTATATCCGCCACATTTTACATCTTCTTGCATCTCACAAAAGAAGAACCAGTTGTTATCCAACAATGTTTCAACTGAAAGACATGAATATATATACATATTGAAGAAGAAAATAAATAATTAATGCAAAACTAATCCAAAAATAATCACCAAATGCACATATAGAACAAAATTAAATCACTAACCAGGTAACTCCCACGGTTCAAGCTTGTTACAATCATCAATAGTGACGATTGTTTAGTTGAGCCCATTCAAATGGTTCCCGATGACTCTGTTTCTTAGATAGTAATCTATCAAATCGTCAGTATTTGGAAATAACTTAGGCCAACTTTGCGCTCCATATTAACTAACGAGAACAGTATCGAGGTCTAAGATAGAGATGCATGAAGTAATAAGAGCCTAAACACAGAGAGAATAGCATACCAAATGTTCAGTACATATATAGTTGAAAACATACCATACCAAAATGCATAAATCATTGTGTGCAAATTTTCATTGCTACCTTTAAAAAAAACTGGTCATTCTTCGTGGGAACATTTGTTACCAACAATTAAAAGTCGATGCTTTTCATCAAATCGCAAATTATATTATTCTATACGTTTTAACATCAAGGCACTATGAGATTTCAACTTAATTGTGCTAAACCGACTACATATAAACTTGACATTGCCAATGAATCTAAATTCACTACGCTGTTCATGTTGTGAATGAAACATCGCTACTCCAAACAAAGAAAGAAAAATAATTGAAATATATATATGCAAATCTTTAAAGATCGATTACAACTGAAGATTACATTAAAAATTAACAAAGTACCCAATTCTTAGTATCAACCCAAAGATAAGTTATGCAAAATTTAAAATTAGTTCTAAGACGAACTTAAAAACCCTAAAGTTACGGAGACCTTTCAATAATAGCTTACAATGGTTACCTTCGTATAGCTTCAACTTAGATTGTGAAGTTTCGAACCCTAATGTAGAGCTTGGCGATCGATTGTCGAGCGTCGATCGACGAGAATTTTTTTGAAAGTCGAGTACTTGATGATTTTTGAGTTTCGGAGAGAGGGTTTGTCATGCTTCAGAGAGAAGTGAATTGCTTTTTGTTGAATAACAAGAGAAGTGAATTAATATTGAAAACGATATGTTGATTGGCGCGCGTGTCCCATTTTAAGTTAGCAATTTTTTTTGAAAATACACGCCACCAAACGACGACGTTTTAACAACAAGACATAGTGCCACGGTTTTTAAGTATAATACGCCACGGTTTTTATTATAATACACCACGGTTTTTTGTCGTCTGACTTCTTTACGGTTTCTAAACCGTGGCCAAATACTATGCTTCACAACAAAAATCGATCTTGTTTCTATCTCGAAGCCACCTACATTAGATTATCCTTCACATACATAGACAATTCGATTTCAATTCCAGTAATAAAATATCATAAACGAGCATTATATAAAAGACCTATAATTAAATTACATAAGAAAGTTTATTTAAGAAGACTGAGAATCTAGCTAGCTAACGTGTATAATTTACCCATAGGAAGACTGATTAGGGTTCTCTACATTCCTCCCATTCCTCCCTTTGTTGGTTGACAGAGTTCATATAGTTTATCATTCTCTCAGAATCTTGGTTGCATACTACACATTCCTCCTATTAATCCCTTTGTTGTACGGAGTATAAGAAAACAAATCGAGTCTCGAGGAGAACAAATAAAGGATACTGGAAAATCACATGTGGGCATCAAGAGGTGTACTTAAAGCTGACTCCAGCTGATCTTCCCAGTCCCTTCCATTCATCCCTTAGTTGGAAGACGGAGTAGTGAATCTCATTGGTCCTTAACATGAAAATGACCAACATGTATAATTGACTCCTACTTGTTGTTAAGAACATGCATTCTAGCGTACAACAAGACTTACAAACACTATGGAGCAGGTACAATCGAGTGTAGTATTGGCATACATTTGAGCAGCGGAAAAGAAGAAACTGATGATATAGGATGTAGACTTTCTAAATTAGGCCAATCACGCGAAAGAAAATATTGGGATGAGTAGTAATGCACACAAGGATCATAATGGAGTATTGACATAGATTTGGAAACACCAAATAGTTTACTAACTCGAAATGTGAAGTACCGTAAACTGGGATGATGTCTCCAAATGTACTTAAATACTGCACTGACCTCTGCCCGCATTACTATCCATCGCCATACATTCTCTTAACATAATTGACCTATTTGGTCTGATTCCCATGACACCGTTGCTTCCTCATGATAACCTCTGTCACTCGGTGACTATTTGGGGTAATAGGGAAGGAGTTGATGACTATTGATCCAACTTTTGGATCAATCTTTTGATGAACTGTATGTTGATCTCTTTTAACCTACTTTATCCTACCACGATGCCTCTCTGCACTAAAAAAGAATTGATGTAGCTGATGCTGGCTCAATTGAAAAATAGTTATTTTTCTTGCTGGACATACTTAAAGACGGCCTACTGACCTACTCTCAAAACCTTAGTGAGGAAGTCGAAGTGAAAAGATCTGAGGTCATTCCAATACATAACAGTCTAAATATGTCCCGTATTGCTATTTCCTCGTCCCTTCAAAATAATCCCCACTCATGACCTGATATATTGCTGGAACAATTGTCCTCCATGCTGACCTTCACCTCACATCTCTAAACCCTAGACCTGGAAAGAAGTCGAAGTGAAAAGATCTGATCAACAGTAAGTCCTAATTGTTGGAGCACTCTAGGTCGGAAATCCTGAAAAGAAAAACAAATAAAGATATTAAACAAATATCTATGATATATATATAACATATTAATTAATAACAAATGCATTTTAAGAACATAACAATGGTGCTTGTTCTGTAACATGTCTCTTTGTCACATCACCATTGAAGAAGAGTTTCTGTAACATCGCGACTTATTACCGTCGAGATCTCTCTTAATAAAGTTTAGGTCAAAATCATTCCAGGTACGGATGACCTATTCGCCCGAGAGTCCCCATGAATTTATAATATCCATCTCAATTATTGTTACATGAGGAATGAGATTGTCACCCTCCACAGCCAAAGAATCGAATCGAAGAGTGAAACCCTCCTTCAAGCCATGTCCGTTGACAAATTTTGAGAATTCTGTAATGGATAATTCGTGCTCATGCATTCAGTGTTTTGAAGACGACATAAAAGGATAGGATATAGTCCTCAACCTGGAAAACTGAGGAGAATATATATTGCAGCTTCACTGCCTGGAATTTCAGTCAGCCCAGCCATTGGCAATAACTGAAATACAATAAGATAATACATTGGTGAATAGTGGGACGCCCTCCCTGCGACATTTAGCCTTGAAAGTCCTCATAATTGCCACTGCGAGAGTGACTTGTTGCAGGACTTCATCCTAGAGGTGGCCATTCGCACGAAGAAATTTCCTGACATCCCATATGTTTTGACACGATGCGAAACGAGATACTAGTGGAGACCACGTGCCTTCTTCCGATTAGTCTTGAGGTAGTTTGGATGACTTAGAACAGAATGGAGGTTGGAAAGTATTTGAGTGTTTACGGCTTGAAGTTGGCTTGCAAGGCTCACCACGAAGCCGAGGGCCTCGTGGAGTTTCTCGAGTCTAGAGAGGGAAGTGTCCTTCTTCTGAAGAGAGAAGTTTGTCCTAGTGTGTTCACTGTAAATCTTGTATGTCTGAGACATTCAAGACAGGTCTTTATATAGGGGAGTTTTTAGGGTTTACTTGGGTGCATAGTACTATGAAAGCGACTTGTATAGAGGAGGGAACATAAGTCTCCTCGGCTTTGGGCGCTCATGGCCTCTTAAGGAGGACAAGGCCGATGGTCTTCGTGCCCCCAGGTTCTCATGGCCTCACAAAGGGGACGAAGCCGATCATGTATCGAGTCTGTCCAAGCCGAAAGCCTACGACTCCACAGTCTAAATTACCTAAAGGCCCTACCGTATCACCATACACGACCAACCACCCCTTGATAAGCTCCTCGTTCAAGGTGGTCATGAAATTTGACAGTCCTGACTCTTTTCGACTAAGTCGCCTAATGCGACATCTGAACGACTTACAACTGAAACCTAATCTAATAATCACTTATACATAATCTCCTTTTTAACGAAGTGATTAATTAGATTTACAAATGATCTACATAAGAATAATCTAAACAAAGATATAAAAACATATTCTTAAGCTAGATTCTAAATAGCAACGGATAATTAACTAGTACTAACTAAAAAGATTATAGTTATCAATCTAAAGATGAATTAGTAAATATTGAACAGTAAATGTCTATAATAAAGTAGTACCGTATGAACTAACACAGATTATAACTAATGATCTAGAGGTAATTCAGAGTATAATAAACTATAAAAGATAATCAACAAGTACTTGGTTAATAATAACTGGACCGGTACTAACAAATCAGTTTACAACCTAAAGATAACATAGTACAGTAAACTATAGAGAGATAGTTCAGTGGGAACTGAACTAGAACAAAGCTTAGTCTACGATATGCTGATGCACCTTAGTTGGTAAACTGATGTCCCCTAAGTTTCTCCTATGGACGACAGTGGAATTGAGACTTAGTGTTGAACAATGATGGACTAGTTTAGTTAAGCTGATATTGAACTAGTATCTTCTGGACTAATTCAGTTTAGTTGATATTGAATCAGTGTCGTCATATCTAATTTAGTTGAGTTTATACTAAACCAGATACGTCAACAACAATTTGCAATATATGAATCTTTAGATATGGAGATCTAGAGATCTAATGAGCTGATTGAGCGACAAACTGTTTGTGATGAAAGTCTATTTGAGGTACGTTAGATCGTGGTTGAGACTTTAAGAATGAATCAGTTATGAATATATTGGAGTTAAATTGATTCTTGACTACTGACGTATAAGTAATAAGTCTCTTTAAGACTGGTAACAAGATTTAGAGACTTATATATGAATCAAACAAAATATATCGAATAGTACATGCTGATTTGATTCGAATAATAGAAATAACACTTCAACAAGTATCGACTCGACCAGTAGTTATAGGGGCAGAATCGAAAACAATCCTCAGTCGAATATGGATTCAATCAGTATTGCAAAAGCATGATTTGATGGGAGAACAATTCTCACTATTAAGTTGATTTCAATAGATCGAATTGTTGGAGCATATAAACGTTGTCGTTAAGTTGGCACAATATAGATTAAGCAACTTAAAGAATAACAAGAGATTAACACGAGATATTTTATTGCAAACACTTTGCGTCTTTTATTTAGATTGTTGTTCGGTGTGTTAACTAGCACCTAAGTCAGCGGGCGATTTCACCAAGCAATAATTTCTAACAATGGTGGGAGATTAACCTCTTGAATTTTCTAGGAGCTTGTGCACAAGCCACACTGCTCAACTAATCCCAGTAACTCGATTATCTCCTATATAAAACTAGACCTAGGCAACCCAATCTATTTTTGGACCCTACTTCACTTAGCCATAGACCGGTTGGTATTCTCTGTTGGGAATCACATCCACGTAAACATCGAATTTAGCCAACACATGGCAGTGTGTTAATATGTGGAATTTTAAATTTTGCTTCAATCAGATCGAAATGTTATCACGTAACATTTACATGATCAATTAACGCGCAACGGAAACCCATGATTTGTCATATGGAGCATGTAATTGAATTACTCTAATTCAATCTAGCATTGCACATGCAACAAATATATCATCATTTAAAGCATACAAATGACAAAACCATTCACATGAAAGAATATCCAATGTCCAAATTATACAATCCGATATTTATTTACATCTTTCGAAAATTACATCCAAATTGAAAATAAAGTCTTCTTGCCTCCGAGTCTCCAACCTGCACAAGAAGGGTTCCAAACCCTAACTTTCGTTTCTCAAACGGAAAAGGTTCAAGAGCCTCACGTGTGACTCCTCTAACGGTATCCACACAAGAGAAAATATCCATACTTATGTATATGCTATGCTAGATCACATATACACAATTTCACAAACATGATATCTCAAAACTCCTTTTGAGACAATAAATTCATAGAACTCCATATAATCGTCGAAACTCCTTTCAACGATTAACCAATTATCATATGCTAACAACTTAACATATCAATTCAATAAAAGAGAAGGAGAAAGAGAGATTACCCTTGAAGAACTCAAGTAATAAGGTCTCCTTCACTCTTTATATATGTTCTCCTTGTCACCAAAAACACCTAAAGCCTTCAATTTGATGAGCAAAGAAACATTCTCTAATTTTTCTTTTAGCTTCCTAAGCTTCCAAAGTTTATGCAAGGTTTTTTTTTTGTGTTCTTTTCTCAATCTCTTTTTGATTCCCGTCAAAACATATCTATATATATGCATAAGATATTTTGGTCAACAATTTAGCCAATAGGAAAAGAAGAGAAAGATTGAATTGTTGACTAAGGGATTGAGGCAAAAATTCTTGCCGCCATACTCTCTAATCAACTTGCATTAATTAATTAATCACATTAATTAATATTGTATATTATATTCCTAATTAATCACATTAATTAGTTATAAGATAATACAACATATGCAAAAGATTTTCCTGGAGCATAATTGGAGTTTCAAATTTAATTTCAACTCTTAAAATTATGAAATTGAATCTATTTCGTATCATCGAAAAATTTCAATTTCGATTCTAACACTTAGAATAAATTAATTTGATTCAATCGTACACTTACGATTAACCAAATTAAATATCATGTCCGAGGTATAGGTTTCTCTTTTGGTGTGTGACCCTTTAGGTTCACCAATACGCTAGTAATAGAATCGTATTCTATAAGTCATGGTTATCGTCTAGCAACGAGTCATGAAGACCTAGATATAGGTGAGTTAAAAGTGAACCTTTCCGCTTACAATTTCCATGTGATACGATCCTTTCGTCGATCTATGTCCCGATTGAACTTAGAGCGTGAATGATTAGTCGAAACTCTATAAGTTCAATAACTATGTATCTATTCAAGCACATGACTTTAGGTCATTAGAAAACTCCTTTTTTAATTTCCACATTACCTTGGCCAAGGATTTAAAGTCATGGCTAATATGAAAACATAGGACATCATTATCATTTCGATAATTGATGAATCCTTTGTTGACACACACCAATGTTCATATATAACAAATCATGCCAAAGTCACACCCTTTAGTGATGCTATGATTAGGATAGTGATTACTAACATAACTTGTTATATATAAGATTACCGTGGTGTCTCAAGTCTAAGGATTAATGACACACAATTGTAACGTGAGAGTCCTATTTTCGACACATAGTTTCACATAGGATTTCTCGTCGGGTCAATACAGTGAACTAGTTCTCTAACTAGCACCCACATATGCACATTAGTGTCTCCACACTGATATCCATGGAATGAGATATCTTCCCAATTGAAAATGCATCATATGTACTAGTCTATCCGAATCATTAATGTCCCGTCTTAATGATTCTATGACTAGGTATATTTAAGATCTAGGCTTGTAAGGAACATATTCCATGATTATCATCACTATGCATAACCATGTTCCATGAGCCACATTGAACTAAGGACCTTATCCAAATTACTTAAATATATTGCATATATTTACAACAAGTAAAATGATAAGCGGTGCTTTTATTAAATACAAATATTTAATTTACATTACTATTCAAAATAAGATTACAGAAATGCCCAGATACTAGCGAATCTAGAGCCAATCACATTGGTTATAAGGGCACATTTCTAACATTCTCGACTTTCGTTTCCCAACCCCTTAATCATGAATAACCTATGACAACAAACAGAGGTCGGAGTGGAGTCGAAAACAAACTCCCTCTCAAATATCCTCTCTCACGTAAGCTCTTTATGCAAAGAAAAATAGCTAGAAAATTATCCTCTATTTATAGTCAAAGCTTGCCTTGTGCGTCACTCAATAACTTGAATAGGAGATTTTGATATGATATGATATGATTTTGACCTTATTTAATTTCCTGTCAGAATATTTTGTTTCCTTTTTCAGATGTATGCTTGAGACACAAGGATGTGCTGCCTGAATCAAAAGATCTTCAACCCGATTTTATTTGCTCTGACCTGTTCTTGACTGCTCCTGATTTCCCATTAGAATATTTTGTTACCTTTATGATATTTTCTTACAGCTGTACGAACGAACCATCTGAGCCAGAAGGAACAAGATTCAATTTTGTTTCCTTTTTATGTTTATATGCCTCAGTATTAGTCGGGTACTATTTTGTTACCTTTATCCTTTTATGTCTTCCAGAATGATATTATTTCCAGTTACACTCCAAATCTTTATTATACCTGATCATTTCGATTCTCTTGACGTATTTGTTTTTCAACCTTTGATCACCTTTGCAATCCTTCTTAGGTAAATCTTATACGTAGATGCTTCAACTGTGGCAATCCATTTGACGCTTCTTATCTTGTTGATTTGCTAACCGAAGTTATTTTTCAAAAGATTCAAATTAATATAATGTTTTTATTCAACTAATACAATTATTAGTCTACTTCTAATTTATTATTTTTTTAAAATTTGACAATCCAACTTTACATGTGTATAATCGATTAATAAAAAAATACCTCGATATAGCACATGTCTTAACAGGTCGGCTCAATCCTTCTAACATGCGCCCAGTCCAGGTCTTGAGAGACACCCTACTAGTTGCACCTCCTGAGGATGACCCGGAGTGGGATCTCTCGCCACTCTCAAAACTATGAAAAAATGGAGGGGTCACATAAGGAGTACTTATTTGTCATGCAAAAATTTTGGGATGGACTCAGACGACGACGACATGATCGTCACTGGCGTTGCACTCTCTCGGCGAGCCCTCTCCTTGGCTCCCCTTTTGGTGTTGACAACTATTTTGACGTGATGGGAAACGAGATAGAGTGGAGAGTGTTTCGTCATGATCCAAACATAGTAGAGGTGAGGAACGTACGGTCTCATGGAAGAAATGCAGCTCGTCGTGGGCATTTATTGGACTCGTGGTCTCATTCAAGCCTAGAGCCGTATCCTTTGCTTCAATAGTGCCGGTTTAGCATAAGCCTTGGCCATTCTCCAATTGTATGCCCCGAAGCCTCCGTCGGCTTGATGGTTTTAGTCTTTTTCTTTAGTCGATTTCTCTTTGGAAGGAGCCAATCTTGGGACTTCAAATTTTTGAATTTTTCCTTGTTCGCTCATAGCGGAAGGCTGTCTGTCTTCTACTGTGTGAAAGGACATCTTTAGAGATACTTTTTGGTAGTCCAGTGGTCTTTGCCCATGTATCATTAATGTGGCAACTGAAGGGACGTCTCCTTTAGCCATTTTTGGAAAGGCAAAAAGGTTTTTCACGAAATGAGGGAATGTTAGTGAACGCTTTACTGACGTGGCGAGTGTTCGCTGAACCGAGGCGTCTCTTCGCCTTCGGACTCTCGGTATTCGTTATCACATATTCAGTCGTTGCTATAAGTAGCCTTCTTCATTGTCATTTTCTCTTCATCCTCAAAGCTTTTGTTTCTGCCATTATTAGTAAGAGATAGCGGGAGAACCGATTTTGTCTTCAGATCTTGATTTTTGGATCTTCTTTATATTTTTTCTTCTCTGCTCCACTTCTCCCTTTTCTTAGAGTGTTGTCATGTTTCACAAACAATCTTATCAAAGCAACGAACCGTCTTTGAGTAGATCCGTACCAAACCGTATCTCCAGAGATCGAAGCAGGCAACGACGCTCTCTAGGGCGTTTCATAACATCTACTTCTGAGAGGAAGAGGGGGAGTATCCTTTGGCTCCTTATAGGTATGTCGATGCAGCGCCTAGGTCGGTGAGGGTGGCGATGGAACCAAGACTGATGGAGTGTTTCTTCAGAGCTCGAGAAGCCGAGGAGTCGAGGATGGTGGACTCCGAGCGGTTATTGCAGATACATACGGCTCTGTCCATTTCTTCAGCTTATTTTGATGCCGATGATGTGAGAGGATATAACGACTGATGGCCATGCCCAACGTGTGGGGGCCGTGCGAGCTCACGGGCTCCTGCCAAAAATTGAGATGGGAACTGGGGAAGGGGTTCGTCTCCGATGTCCGTGTGGTTGAGCTCGTTTTTTGGCAGGAGCAGCGTGACTTCGGTCGCTCTCAATCTTCGACGAGCCATATAAGGTGTGTGGTGGTCGCTCGAAACCTGGGGTTTCTAGTACAAACTGAGTCGAGAATCACATGGGGCTCGCCTAAGGGACTAGTGTGGTCAGGCTTGTTTTTTTACTAGGAATTTCCATGCTTCGATCGATCATTATCTTCAAATGGCGTCAGGAGTCGGGGACGAAGCTACGCTTTGCCGTCGAGGGGGTTAGACTCTTATTCAGGTTTCGGCATCGAGGCTTGGACAGAGGTCTAACTCAGTCGGATGGCAAATTGAGGCGGTCTCGACTTCTGGCATGGATCCGAGGGAGTCTACTACTAACGCGGGGTACTCGAAACTGCCGCCTTATGGGTTTGATTACTATTTGGGCAACGTGGTTGGAGTCTGGCGAGTAATCAAATTCAGTTGGATGGTAAATCCCAATATCTTTGACTCGCGAAGCGAGGATTCACCGAGGGTCTTTTCCGACCTATGTTGGCATTATAGCATTAGCCTTTCTTATAAATTTGATTTATACTCCGTCTATAATTGCTTTGTGATTTTGACCCTTCTTCTTTGGCGTGCAGTTGGTGAGGCAATGAAGCTGTCTGATACCAAAAATGTCGAGGCAATTCGCGATGTCGAATCCCATCCTCCAAAGCGAGGATGGAGAAGGGGACTGCGACAAGCTGGGCAGGCTATGAAAGCTGATGATGCCAAAGTAGTTGTCGGACTTCCCGGGTCGGCTCGTGATCTTTCGCGGGAGAAAGGAAAAGGGAAGGCGCATGGTGCAGATAGCAAGCTTCCATCCAGTGTTCCCCAAGACAAGAAGAGGCAGCTTTCTCCTTCCGTAGCCCGTTTTTGATGCCGTGGAGACCAAACCGAAGGCAGGTGAGGCCAAGGGTATAGAGCCCAGAGTGATCGTTCCAAAGAACGCGACGATCAAACTGGTGTCAAGAAAAGCCGACGTAGAGTGGCAACTTTCTCAAGATGCACCGAGCCTGACTTCCTTGGAAGATGACATCCATTTTGCCGCTAAGCGGGCGGTCAAGGACGTATCCGATGATGATCGGACGAAGCTAGGAGCCAAGACGCTACAGGAGGTGGTGGATGGCATTTTCGGCCATAATGTATTGGTGAGTACCTGTCTTCCCTATCTTTGACCCATTATCCTCCTTAGATCATCGGTTGTTCATATGCTCACTTTGCTCGACTTTATGCCTGCAGGCCGCTGATAATGCTCAAGAGCTACTCAGGAGGCATGAGGAGCTGCGACGGGCCCTTCAGGCTGCTCAGAAAGGCTTGATGGAGTTTGAGGAAAAGCTAGCTAATAAGCAGATCCATCTTGATGATGTGGAGGAGCAACTCTGCCTTGTTCTAGCTTGGGTGGAGAACCTCGAGGGAGAGAAAAAACACTTGAGCGAGCAGCTGGAAGAAATGGAGGACGATGTTGAAGGAATCGTGGTCAAGTATCGACACTCAGAGGATTTCGTTAGTGATGCCTCTTACTTCGCTGATGAGCACTCTAAATCTTATAAGGCCCATGCATTCAGTGAAGCCGTAGCTACTATGCAGGGTATGTACGCAGATGTGGCGCTTGCCGGGAAGCTCTAGAATCCTTACAAGGGAGCGTTGGAATGGGGCGATGTGGATCATGATGCGAAGAGATGAGCGACTCCTGTTATTTGCCATGAGGAGCATCAAGGATGTGAGGCCGAGGAAGAAAGGAAAAAGGCTAAAGCTGAAGCCCAGGATTTTGTTGATTCTCTCCTTTATCAGGAAGATGGAGCCTCGTATTAAGCTCCTACTTCACTGAAAATACCTCTGAGTGGTTCTCCTTGTGATGCTCACATTTAGGCTTTGGGATTCCTTTGATGTTTTGGCTTGCGATCGCTTTTGTTAGCTTTTCTGGCCTGCGCGTCATAGATATCGGCCTCTCAGCCTTGTTTAGATATCAAATTTTGTATACTTGCCTCGGTGGGGCTTTTGACTTTATGAACGCAATAGCTTGATTCCATGCATCTTTGTATTTTTCTAAATTTTTGCTTCTTAATCTTTCCTTTTTGCATACTCGCTTTCATTTTACTTGACTTCGGAGTTGCTTGAAATATCTGTCTGAGGCTTGCTCATAGCTTTTGGCTTCTATAATATGCCTGTCCTAACAAAAACGAGCCTTTGGCACTTGATGAGGGCTTAGCCTTATGGGGTGCTTGGCTTCACTTTACTGATTTAGGACTTAGCTTGATTTTTTGTCCAAACGAAGGTCTGTGGCGTTATGGTCATTGCTCTTAACCGATGTCTTATTTACCTTATGCTCTTGTCCAAGTCTTTATTTTGGTTAGCTGAGGGCGTCAGCTTCATCTTGGTGAGGCGACGACTTAACTCTTGTTGCTGTTTCTAGGCGTCAATGCTGCCTTATCAAAACGAGCGTTGAAGTGGTCGTAGCTCTTACTCGACGTTTTGTTTTTTGTTTCCATAGGTCTTAGTTTCTCTTTTTACTGTTCGAACAAGAATAGCATCGGTTGTGGGCATACCTCTTTGCCGGCATCTATTGCTAGGTTGGGCGTACCTCTTAACTGTGCTTTCTGGACTTTGGGAAACTTTTCCTGCTGGAGAAGAAAATATCATCGACTTAGCTCTTAGGCTCTTAGTCGTGATTTTATCCCTTGAAGATCTAGAATCTTGGTCTATATGTAAGGAAGCATTAGCGTGGTCATAGCTCTTAACCTTTGGCTTGACCTTTTGTTCTTAGGACTTATCAGATTTTTCCATCTATGGGGAAGTATTCGGGTTGGGCGTACTTCTTAACCGACATCTTGACCCCTTGATTTCGCAGTCTAGTATGGGGCATCGGTGTTGGCGTACTTCTTAACCGTCGTCTTATCCTTTTTTGTTGCTTGTATTTAGTGAAGATTCTTGCCTAAGTATAAGGAAGCTTTGGTGTGGTCGTAGCTCTTGACCTTCGGCTTGACCTTTTCATTTTAGGGCTTACTGGATTTGTCCCATGTTAAAGGAAGTGTTCGGCATGGCTTAAACTCTTGACCAACATCTTGACCATTTTGGGACTCCAGGGTGGGCGTACCTCTTAACCGGCGGCTTAGTCTACAAATGTTCGTTGGTGGGTTTTGGTAAGAATTTTATCAATCAAAAGGATTGTCCTGGTGGGATTCCCTCTTAACTGACGCCTAACCCTGGGGTAGGCGTACCTCTTAACCAGTTGGCTAGATCCTTTATGGACTGATCCTCTCGGACCCGAGGTGATGCCGGGGTGGTCTTGACTCTTAACCGACGCTAACGCTGGGGTGAGTTTCCCTCTTAACCAGTCGCTATATTCCCGGGGCTTGAAAGTTACTTTTTGCATTGCCTTGACAATGGGAGCCACCGGGGTGGGCATACCTCTTAACCGACACTCTTCACCTCTTATGTCACGGCGCCGCAACCGCTCTTCTGCTTGTAATCGAGGTCGGTCAAGTGAAAAAGGTCGAAACAGTGAGTGATCATTCACAAATTCGGTCCGTTTCACCCGGCCTCTCAGTTTAGCATAGCGTTTGAGCCAGGCCGAGGGCTAAGATGGTCACGGGCCCATGCCCATCGAAGTGCTCATTTGGCCTGGTCTATATGCTTTATAGGCCAGTAAGATAACCAATCGGGTGGACGCGACCTCGTTCCATGGCGGATGTCGGCTAAGACTGGCCTAGTCTATTTTCACTGAAGATCCTTCCAGTCATGCCTTAAGCATATTTGTGCATCGGGAGTAGTGCGGGGTAAAGGTCGAGTGGACTAAGACTTGAGGGTCTATGTTCGTCCTTTACTCGAGGCCTCACCGCATCTTGTCTTTACATATGTCGAATGATGTCGCTTAGGGGGGCTTACAAAATGTGTCGTGCAAGGCCGAATAAGATTGTTTTTAGGAGAGCCCTATTAGATAGAGACTCGCCCTACACTAGCCGATGATTGCTTTTAGTTGTGCAGGGCCAAGCAGAAGGTGTCGTGTGCAATGGTCGGTGGCGCTGAAGAGAGGTGGAACCTTTCGCAACTTGGTCTATCCTCGGCTTCATACAGTTCTTCGGCCTTGAAGGCGGCGACGTCCGTTTTTGGGAGTTGTATTGCTGGTGTAGAGACCGGGGTCTCACTGCACTGTTGCTGCCATTAATGAGGGCTTTTCGGGCTTGGTCTTGCCTGGGGCTCGTGGCGTTGCCTCTGGCGCGGGTGCTTTTTCTTCTACAGGCGACGTCTGTAGCGTCTGCCTAGACGTGCTGGTTCTTCCCAGGGTGATGATGGGCGTTGAGCCGGAGGTCTTGTGTTTCTCTCGATGCTCTCTTCTTGTCTTGTGGGCTCCATTGTGCTAGGATGACACTTTCCAGTTACGACTTGGGAGCTCCTTAGGGTGGTAGGACTTCCTGGGATGGTGATCATGGCCGGAACGGGGGCACATTTCTCAGCTTGGGGGTAGCGAGCTTCAGCCTCGAAATGGGCTTGGCAGGCATAAGATACCGATTTTAGAGCCTGATCCTCTTCTTTGACAGGAGGTAAATCAAAGGCCATGATGGAGATGATAGGGCAAGTGGGCGGAAGTTCCTCTTTTCTTGGGCTCGCTTGAGGAGCAAGAGGGGTGAAACATTGCCCAATTTCATGAGGTACTCCCGACACTCCGGTGTTTCTTTGAAAAATCTCCTGAGAGCGTCGAATAACTGAACGCCCTTACCTCAGTCATTGTTGGTGCGCTCTTGCACCCTTCCGATGCTCTTTAGCCTCAGCATTTTAGCAATAACCTTAGATCTACCACAAGTGGCATTTGTTCTCGTCGGGGAAACTACGAGGCCGAGGGATTTATCAGACTCTATAGCTAAGGTGTGTTCCACCGAGTTCAATACTATTTCGACGTGTCTCGAAACGTAGTAGAGGTTAGGATAGAATGGGGGTGAGAAGTGTTTGAATGTCTACGGCTTATCCGGGCCTACGAGGCTTACCATGAAGCTAAGCGGCTATGTGGTAGATATCAAGTCTGGAGAGGGAAGTGTCCGACTTCTAGAGAGAGAGTGTAAATGCCCTTAAGTCTCTTGTGTGTCTCTCAACGTAAGTCTTGGCTTGCTTTGGACATCCGAGAAGGGTCTTTATATAAGGGAGCCTTTAGGGTTGACTTGGACTATCAGTGCTGAAAGCGACCTGTATAGTTGTGAGGTCGTAGGTCTCCTCGGCTTTGGGTGCTTCGGCGTCTTCAGGAGGGCGAGGCCGGCGGTGTCCGTGCCCCTAGGCACGTAGCCTCACAAAAGGGACGGAGCCGCTGCACGTACCTGGCCGATCCTAAGCCGGAGAAACCTACGACGGGACAGTCCAAATTACCTAAAAGTCCCCATGTCGTATCAAATCCTGATTGGCCTTTACTGGGCATAGAAACTAATAGTTCTAAGCAATGCCCAATTGTACTAGTTCTAATAGTCCTAACTATCATGCCATTGATAGGTATCCCCAGATAGTAGCTAGCCTAAGGTTTGAAGGTCGTACACACTAAACTTCGAGAGATGATGCCTGCACTCCTGGTGTCGTATGGTAGGGCCATAGAGCAGGGTAGACCTCGACTGTCGGAGAAGGAGATTTTGGGGCATTCCCTCCGGATTTGAGCTCGTTGGGCTCCTCGGCTTGGGCCTGATGAGCTTGGGTCGACGTCGTGAGTTGCGTCAGCTCGGCTTGAGGGGCAATAAGGTCATTCCAGGCATCATGATCCACAGTCGGGGAATGTCTAAGGGATCGTTGTGATGCTTCTAACGCCATAATGGCTCTAGGCTACACGGACACAGTGCGCTTTGAGTGGCCGGCTAATCCGTCGTGCACTTTTGACCCTACGATCGTCGCTCGGTGTTTCCTAACTTCGGCCTGGGTACCGCATACAGTACCAATACCACCAAAAGAGGGAAAGTTAAAGGCTTGGTAGAGAAAAGATGCCACGCCGGAGAAAGCCGATATACCTATTTTGCTAAAAATTTACATCATACTCTGTGGGGCCTTCTATGATCATCCAATTGATCATCTACAGGGATTTACAAGCTCCGGTCCTGATGGTCACAGAGAGCCGAATTCGGCCTTTCACTGAGATCTCAACCCTATTGACCGCGTAGATCGGTCCTGGTGATGGTGACAGATGTGTGTCCATCAAACCCATAGCTTGAAACGCATGGTAGTAAAGGACGTCAATGGAGCTACCGTCGTCTACTAAGACCTTCATGACCGGCATATTGGCTATCAACATCGGCATAACTAGCGAGTCAGAATGCGGAAACTGGATACCCTCTAAGTCCTCCTCCGAAAAACTTAGGTGGTGTTAGGCATTGCAGTGCCGCCAATGGCAGCACAGGCCTTTCCCTTCACCGGTGCTCTCGGGGTCGGTGCGTCATATCCAGTGATCAGATGTATGGTGCCCCCAGTCATGGAGGAATCGAGGTCTGACCGAGTAGAGGTTCTCAGCTCGATTGCAGGAGGAAGGGCATGCCTTGGCGTCGAAGGAGGCACAGATGGCTGCCCGTGTGCAGTATTATAGTACATAGCATAGCCAAATAGAAATCTGCTATGTGCAGCCATAGATGGATTGGCCATATAGTACGCAGGCATTCCCGACATCTGGGCAAACTGATGCAAAGGGTAATACCGCTGCGCGAAAGCGTTGTAGTATGATGCGGCTGAGCTCCGTGACGGAGGGGGCGGCATTCTTCGGTCCAGTTCTTCACAGACGCGGAGTTGGATTTACTCTTCCAAAAGTCGCAGCGATCGACGTGTCCCGAGCCGCAGAGTGCCTCCAGGCGATTGCGAGGAGCGAGGTCGTGGCGGAACAGGAAATTGCCTATGGGTACCGCTGTCATCCGTACGAGGGCAGTTCCTCTCTCTTAGCCTACGCATATCATAAGGTAGAGGGATGTCAGCATAATGCCGAGAGTCCTCTGCTATCCTCTGCTCTTTGATCCTGTCAAGAATCTTTCGTACGTCGTCAAACGCTTTGACCCCCCTAGGGCATTACGATTCCTCATTGTGTCCCGGAGGTCCCTGTCGGGCCTAGATGGCCGGGTGGACTAGGCTTGAGGTCGTGATGTAGCTTCTTGTTGTTGTTGAGTCTGGGCGCGCAAGGGCAATGGAGCGGGGCAGCGGAGCTGAAAGCATCGGGCTGCAAGCGAGGCGCGAATTGACTGCGGTACGCATGGTTCTTTTTAAGGAACTAGAGGAGTGACTCAAACTATTGTCATGCGCTTTCCTATTGGCATATTTGGCAGGTTTTACGAGACTTATGCTGATATCATTTCGCTCCTCAAAAGGAATACGATAAGGTCTCCGGTTTCGAGTGCGATTTACAGTTTCGGATCAGATTCGACACTAGGGGTCCTGATCCTCATGTTTTAAGAGACAGTTACAGTAAGTCTAGAAGACTTATGTAGAAAGTTACTTGAAAAGACAACTGTGTGTTTGAACCTGGAAAAACTCGATGAAGAATAGATGTAGAAAAAGGTACCTTTTCATGTAGTGCCTGTAGTTGGCGCCAATGTTTCGTCATGATCCGAAACATAGTAGAGCTGAGGAGTACGCGCCACTTTCCGATCAGTTTTCGAGTTAGGTTTCGGACTAAGGACAGAATGGGGTGTGAGAAGTATTTGAGCGTCTATGGCCTATCCGGACCTACAAGGCTCACCACGAAGCTGAGCGGCTACGTGGTGGATCTCAAGTCTAGTATGGGAAAGATCCTACTTCTAGAGAGAGAGTAAGTGCCCTTAAGTCTCTTGTATGTCTCTTGGAATAAGCCTTGGCTTACTTCGGACATCTGAGATGGGTCTTATTTATAAGGTAGCCTTTAGGGTTGATTTGGACTATCAGTGCTGTGAAAGCGACCTATACAGTTGTGAGGTCATAGGTCTCCTCAGCTTTGGGTGCATTCGACCACTTTAGGAGGGCGAGGTCGGCGGTGCTCGCGCCCCCGGGCGCGTAGCCTCACAAAGGGGACGGAGCCGCTGCACTTGCCTGGTCGGTCCTAAGATAGAGGAACCTACAACGGTACGATTCAAATCACCTAAAAGCCCCCATGCCGTATCAGAGAGCACGCGCCTTTTTCTGGAAAGTCTTCGAGCTAGGTTTAGTGACTTAGAACATAATACTTCTCGCCCACCATTCTGTTCTAGGCCACTCAACATAACTCGAAGAATGATTGGAAAGAGGCACGTGCTCCTCACCTCTACTACATTTTGGATCGAGTCGAAACACTGGCTGATCCTCATCCGGAGACACCTATGGCTCTACGGTCTAAATTACCTAAAAGTCCCTATGTCGTATCAACAAGCGTAGATTTTCTTACTATAATTGTTCAGACCAGTATGTTTTAAAGAAGGAGAAAGAAATTTAAATAACGGTTGATTAGGTAAAAGCTTGGGGAAAAGGAGGTTGACATAAGAGTTTTTTGAAGAGCACAAGTTCGGACAACCTTAAAAAAATTAAATGGACGGTAAAAGTGAGAAAGTACTCCCTTTTATAGTATTTACAGAGATATCTAGTTGAAAAGTCACTTAGGATAAAAATGGCTCGTTTTGATGCTTTAAACATGAGGAGGGTTTCGGGTTATGCTAATTCAACTCATTGCGCCTAGATCTGCTTTCTAAGACTCGATTTCGAAACTTTAAAATCGTCCGATCTTCTCCACAACACATCACTTTCGTTGGTAAAATTGATCGACTCTAGAAAAGGAAAAGGAAAGTGATGGTAAGGTGATCAGGGCTTGGTCAGAGACCGATGACGATTGGAGGAGAGGCCACAAGGAACAGGAAGGAGAGAGTCACGTGGTGGAAGGAGAGAGATTTGTGGTGAATAGGGGCAGCAGAGAATGACGGGGTCGTGGGAGGGGACAAATCTAGGTGAGCTGGGTGTTGGTGGTGTTTATGGGAGAGGAAAGGCGTTGGGATGGGGATTTGAACGATGGACGGGACGCTGGTGGTCGGATACACGACAGATGATCAGAAACAGTGTGATGAGCGGCGCCGTGAAGGGTGGTGACAAAGGTGGATGACGGGAAAATTGGAAGATGGTGAGTGGCAGGTTTGACTTGGTTTAAAGAAGAAATAGGGATTTTTATGTCTGACTGTGATATAATTAACCTATGATGATGATGTCCTTGAAATTTTACTTTGGACAGAATGGTCCTCGTTTTTTTCAAATATTATTTGTCATGAGGGGTATTTTTATCCAAATAATATTCGTCATTTTTTATCTTGTTCTGTGTACCGATACCTTAAAAATCATATATTTATAGATGGAGGAAGTATGAGTTAAGGTATATTTTGAGTCAAAATGAATTAAAGGTAAATCAAAATGAGGCAAGACGAGACAAGCCAAATCGAAACAAAAAAGGACTAGAATCGTGATTGTTGGGAGGACCCATGTGGTAGAGAAAATGAGATTTTAAGGATAGATATGTTTAGAAGGTAAAGTAATTTTACCTGATTGGCAAGATGACGTGAGTTCAGGGTTCAGGGACCTCAGTATAATTATCCCTAAAAAACTATCATAGACATGTGCACAGCAAAAGACATAACATGAGGGCTGAGGCTGAGGTACAACTTCTGCTTATAATAGGCTTGCACACACCATATCTTAAACTATAGCCTAAAGGTAACCCTAGATTCCTGATTTCATTTTCCTTCAGACCCTAAATCCCAAAATCGAACTGTCCCTTCACTAGAGCCAATTCCATTTCTCTCGCAAGTTCAACTCGTTACTCACAATCAGGTTTGACTCATCTCTCGCGCGCGATCTTTTCTTGGATAGAACATGCTTACCAGTGCGTAATTAGGGTTTTGTGTTGGGTGTGTGATAAATTGATTTGCTTTTGTGGTCGGTGCTCTGAAAAGTTTCAATCTTTGGTACTCTTCTGTGAAAAAAGCTGCTGCCCTTTTTTGGGTTCTTTACGAAATAGTATGTAATTTTAAGTTTAATGGTTTTGCATAATGCTTGTACTTGTCGATACTTTTGATACCATATTAATCTACTTATCACTCAAATGAGTATTTGGGTTACTAAATCTCAAGTATATTGTGTGTTTGATTGTGTTCCTTTTTGCTTTGATGCTAAGAGTTTATGATCTCGGATTGCTTTTTTCAGAAAACATGGGCATCATTGAAGTGATATTGTAATTTGTTTCGCAGTTTCGAATTTTCTTAAAGAATCTCTCTTCACTCTTAAGGGTGTCATAGTGTGAAAACTTTGACTGGGATAAAAATCAAATATATTTGTATATCCTTCTGTGTAGATGCATGTTTGACCATGCAAGATTTTTTTGAAATGGTTTGGTTCATGCTTCTTGATTAAGGGATGATTCAATTGTTTTTTGAAGAATTGTGTAGATCATAGTTGTGTCTTTATGAGATGACTTTGCTGCATGCATCCTGATTAGGAAGGAACCTGTGTATGTTTTATTTAAGTGTTTCAATTTAACTTATTTATTTATGAGATGATTTTGATACGCATCTTGATATGGAGGGAGCCAGCTGTATTTTCGGTTGAAGCAAGCATGCCTCTTTATCAGATATTTTGGTATATGTATCTTGATTAGGGGAGAATTAGCTGTGTGATACTGAAATTACGTAGTTTCATGTAAAATCTCTTTGGTTTCATGAAGTAAAAAGGTTAAATGTTAAGAATTTAATGAGTTTTCAGCTAGTCGTAAATAAGTAATAACATTGGTTGATCACATGCTTTCTGTTGTTTTCCTGCTTGAAATATTTATTTGCGGGACATATAGATTTGTTCTTCCTTTAATTTCATTTTCTGCTTAATTTGTCATCTAGCTTGCGTTTCTTTGGGAAGAAGAGGATATAATTTCCATCACAAAATCTGTTCTAGTGCCTCAGCATCAAGGTGGTATTGCAGCTCTATGTTTTGTTGAGAACTGTGTCGGTTCAAGATGGATGATGGTGGACAACCTGATAACGGAAAATACAAGATGGAGTACTATAATAAAGCGCCACAGAATTCGGTAAAAAATATTTGACTCCATTTGTACTGTTAGTTGTTGATTATATCTTTCTCACATGTGGTATACATTTGCTATACAATGTTTAAGTTATATGTATTCTTATTTCATGTTTTTAGTGGAATATGATGGCTCAGCAACAATTAAAAGAACGAAATAATCATAATGCCCTAGACATGAATAAGAAAATTATGGGCATACTTGCTGAGAGAGATGCTGCCATTAGAGAACGAAATATGGCGATGCAGGAAAAGAAAGATGCCCTGTCTGCCAGAGATGAGGCACTTGAGCAGCGAGAGAAAGCACTTGCTGAGCGAGACAATGCTTTGATGGAGCGTGATAATCTAATAGCAATGGCGCAATATCGGGAAAATGCAATTAACTTTCCCTTGGGCGGTGGTTCTCAACGTGGAGCAAAGCGCATGCACCATCCCACATACCATCACACTGACATGGCTGAAAATGTCAACGGAAGCATGATGCATATGCCTGATGCTTTCCCAGTTACAGTTGTTCCTGCTGAAGGAGGCAAGTCACGCCAAGGAAAAAAGACCAAGGAGATGAAGCCTAAGCCTTTGAAGTCGCCACGGAAAATCAAAAAAGTCGGGGAAGATTTGAATAGGCAAATTAGTCCTGGTGTGAAAAAAGTGAAGACTGAATGGGAAAGCCAAGATGTTGGATTGAACCTGCTTAGTTTTGATGAAACCACAATGCCTGTGCCGGTCTGCTCATGTACTGGAGTTGCTCGTCAGTGCTACAAGTGGGGAAATGGTGGCTGGCAGTCTTCTTGTTGCACTACCACATTGTCTGAATACCCTTTACCACAAATGCCAAACAAGAGGCATGCCCGAGTGGGTGGGAGAAAGATGAGTGGTAGTGTGTTTTCGAAATTGCTCAGTCGGATGGCAGCTGAGGGCCATGATCTGTCACACCCTGTAGATCTCAAGGAATTTTGGGCTAAACATGGCACAAACAGGTACATCATTATCAAGTAAAAAATAAGCACAATGAGAAATCCTTTAAGACAGGTGTTTATTTTCAGTACCCCCTATCTTATGTTGTCTGGATATGTGGCTTTTATGCCTTAGATGTTTATGGTTCAAAAATGGGGATAAAGCATCTTCATTGCAGGAGGCTGTCATGCTTTCCTTTAATTTATGTATGCTTAATTGTAATCTGACTCAAAAGTATTGTACACCCCCTGAAAGACTCTTTTGTATACTACTGTTGGTTTGCAGCATAGGTAGCTGAGCTTGAGGGGTGTTTCATGTTGCTATTAGTTATCCATGTCGTATGCATTTCATTTTCATTTGGCTTCTGCCTCATTTTGCATGATAACATTTAGCCCTCTTTATTTTATTTGCAGACTATGACGTTTCAATTGTTTATTTGTATGTTGCTAATGCTAAACATCCTGAATTACATATCTTGGGTATACTTTATAATAACACCACAATATACCTGAGGTATGACATTTTAAAGTACGTTAGGGGTTCCAAATTTGGAATCCCAATTTCATGTCGTGTGCAACTCATTGAAGTTCTGTTCTTTGCTGATTCTGCTCACTGGAATTAAGGTGTTATTTGAAATTCTGTATATCAGATTTGTTCCTTGCAATTTATAGTCGGATCATGGTAACTTGCTTGTACAACTTAATCTCATTCTTATTTTCAACATGATTGAAGTAATGCTAAAGCCTAACGTTGAAAACATTGGCGACAATGAAATCAACTGCAACGTATATAAGGGTAGAAAGCTTGTCGGTCAATTTGTACGTTTCAGGGTTCTTTTAGCTGCACGAATGAATGCGGAGATGAAATCGTGTGCGAGATTCGAATCATTGAAATTCTTAATTAGATTGAAAATCATTGTCATGGCATTGAAAACACAGCTTTTCATGGGGTTGTCATGCCATTGATTGCAAAATCCCAAGTGGGGTATCGTGAAAAGGTTGCATCAATCATGGGAGTTTTTACATTGATTGCCTTCAAAACGATTATTATACTTTTAATTTAGGAGCTTTTATCTTGATTAGCCCTTTTTACTCCCTCAGAATGTAAAACTTGATAAGTACTTCGAGCATCACAATTTGCCTTGCGAGTTGCGATTTTATCATTGATTTGAAGTGGCTTCGATTCGGGAAAGCCACATTACGACAATGTGCAATTGCGTTGGTTCTTCTTTTGGTGGACTTGCTCACGCATATCATTAGGAATCGGTTTTACCAGGCAGATAAACCCCATGCTAAGAACATTATTAACTCGAGCTTAAAGAATACGATTTTTCAATCATAATGTGATGAGCATCCTCCATTCTAACTACAATCTTTCTCGGCATGCACGTTTTTCTTCACCTTGCTCTTCAAATTGAGCACAAGATTTGCACTTTTTTATTTAGCCAATTGCTCGGAGGTCAACTCTAAAGTCCGCTGTAATTTATACATGAGAGAGCAGTTGTCGCCTAAATCTTCTATTTCGAGTTTGTATGTTTGGCGTCAATTTTCGCTACATCAAAACTAGTAATGGGCAAGCGAGCGAATAGTTTGCGAAAAGTTCGGTTCGTTTATAACCAAGCCGAATCTAAACAAGTTTTTAAGGATCATTTCATAAACGAGCCGAACTTGTTTAGAGCGAATATTTATCGAGTCAAATCCGAACCGAACAGTTCACGAACCCAAAGGGATTTGGTAATTTAATATTAATACTTATAAAATGATATTTTTATGTTAAATTATTTAATTATAATATTAAAAAATTTAATGTTATCTTTTATATTAAAATACTAATAATCATCAAAAAAAATATTAATATTAATGACTTCAAAAAAAATAATATTAATAAATTAAATTTTATGTGTTATTTTAGTCATTTAATAAATATTTTATTTTATGTCATATATTTTAAAAATTTTTGGGGTTCGTTTATAAACGAACATAATTCGACCCGACTCGTACATAAACGAACATTCGTTAAACGAAATCAAATAGATGCGAATTAATTTTTTGTTTTTTTTTTAAATTAGATCCGAACTAGTTGTTTGTCCATTACTAATAAAAACGTCATCATAAACATAATTTTGTATAGTTTGTGACTTGCTCTTTCATGAACTATTGTCCGGGCATCAGATATTAAAGGTAGATTTGAAGATGAGATATTTCTTGTGCTATGGAGAATCTATCTACCTAATTAAGAAGGCACAAACATCAAATCTTGGCATTGACGAAGATTAAAGTTTTAATAAAATTGATTTCAATTTTACGACCTGAAATTGGTTAATTATTAAGACGGCACGAACACCAAACATACACTCTGCCATTATGTATCCGAGTACGACGTCATATTTCGAGTTTGAATCGGTTAAAATGCTACGTAAGATGGTTTAACGGATAAAATTGCGATGTTAGGTGATTTATACATTACTTTCAAAGTTTTTTTTTTTTATACATAAATAATTAGGAAGCTCTCTTATATATTTTTTTAAGATAAAAAACTTTTTTATAGAACGAATCGATAGAATTTGTTTTGTATAGAACGAATCGATAGAATTTCTTATTTTTAAATGAGTTTTTTATTAAAAAAATTCACATCTCTATTATTTTTATTGATCCTCGCACATATTATTTCTTACACGTTATTTTTCATGTACATATTTACTATATAAAAAAATAAAAAAATCTCATATTAAGTATTATGTATTGGAGTATACAGATTCTTATTTTATAACCATATATATATATTTTCATCTAATTTTTGTCAATATGATAAAATCGTAAATAAAAAACTTGCATCATGGTGCTCTAAGGATTCATGCAATAAAGATATAAATATTGATCTCGGTAAATGAGGAGTATAAATCTTGTGATCATTATCTAATAGAGATAAAATGTATATTTTCTTTTCCTTTTTTTTTTTTTCCAATAACATGTATGATATTTGTCTCCACAAAATAGAGTACGTCGATAGAAACCTATAAAATAGAATAGAAAAATAGAAAGATATAGTTACGGAAAAATGTCTACGGTCTGAATGTGACCAACAAAGCACATTATAATGTTTTGACCGAGGATGTGTAGGTATCGAATAGTTGTGGAGATTTTTCCATGAGAGAAGTTCTTGTGTGTTTTGCGAACATTTTGATTGTGTTGTAGGGTTACCTTTAAAGGGAATATATACGAGAGTGTCCCATCGATTAAGGGATTTTATTCTCCATCATCTTCTATTTAAGGTAAAAGTCTTAATGGAGAATATATTTAGGTCCACAAAATCAACCACATAAACTGTTTTTGTTTCGGAATTCTTATGTAGTCACTCGGCTCTTGGCTGGCTGACGGTGTTGTCCGAACAATAATTCAGCTAAGCTGCTTGTGTGGCCGAACTCAGGTCGGCTGAAAACTTTTCCACTACAACTTCATTTTTAGATAGACATATTCTCAAAATCTCGCGAAATGCTTAGACCCAACTCTAGTAGTTAACTAATGTGGTATATTTGAGTTAGCTTTAAATTTGTTTTCTAACTATTGATTTTATTTCATTTTTTAAAGTAGTATATTCAATTGAGAAAATATGTACTTTCATCTTCACGTTTTGTTGAGGTTGCTTGTTGCGTGAGGCCAGCCGATCAAGACATTATGGAAAGCTTGATCAATGAAAGGACTAAAATAAAAGGAAAATTAGTTAAGAAGAAGAAGAATTCAACGAAAGTCAAGCTTTCAAAGAAGAAATTGGACAATCAAGGAACTGTTTTGGGAAAGATTGCTGCCAAAGTCTTTCTAGAGGTGTTCAAGAATAAGTACAGCAACTCTGGACTGAAATTGGCCGTCGGTGGTGGGCCCAGAATCGATTCAGGTAATGTAGAGAAGAGGAAGGTTACTATTGCAAGAATGGACCAAACTGCACATCAAGGAGAAGTCAGGGACCTTGTTGTTGCTGAAAGAAACTTGGAGGATGTCACTGCACAATCTAAAGTTCAGTCGACTGAGAATGCAATTGACTTCACTATGGCCGGACGATGAATAGTCGGAACTACGGACAGCGTGCAATCGACTCAGGGAAGCATGCCGATAATTCACCTACAATTCTCTAAAATGAAAATGCCCAATTCGAAGTCTAGGGTTTTCGTTTAAGGCATGCTACAGTGATTTTAGAGTTTTCGTTTTTAGCTCCATCAAGAATAAACTAAGGTTTAGTCGTTCTTTCGTTATAGTTGATGAAAACAATCCATTTAAAGTTCCAAGTTCACTATATTGGATGCTGTGAATCGAATGGTTAAGTCAATTTTGTCAATTACTTAGTATTGAATAATCTGTAAGTTCGATCAACTGTGTTCTTGAATTTGCTGCTAAAAATTGGGGATTTTATATGCCAGTTAGATTTCTTGTTCTTTTTGATTCAGATAAGGTACGTTATACTTTTAGAAGTTGTTGTGGAGGTGTTTGCAAGATTATAGCATGAGTAGTAGAACATAGCCATTGCCCTTAGTCATTTCAATAGAAGTCTAAACAAGTCCTATAGCCATTTAGTTTTCTAGTTAAGTTAATGAAGAAGTAGTTATGCAGAATCATTTGTTAGCTCATTTAGAAATTTTCTGCAATGGTTGGAATCATCTGTCATGGCTGCAACAACACGTCAACTCCGAAGTCAAACTTTTGAAGTTTTTTGTCCTAATCTGTAGATTTGGAGAAGAAGAGAAGTTTTATTGCATCAAAGTTACCAGTTACTTTACCAGAAATGATAAAAAGAAAAAAGAAGAGAAGTGGTGCTCAAGAAATACGGATTGGTAGAGCTATGTGGTGTTTTCCTGAAGTTGTGGTCCCAAAACCACTAGTTGTTTTGCTTTACTTGTCTGGTTTTATGAAAAACAATTTCTAATTTCAATTTTCAGTTATTATAATTAGATTAATGACGTCTAGGGTTGTATGAGACTAATATATAAAGTCTCTAATCTTAAACTTTACTCTTTATGAGCTGTAAATAAAATTCAGAGAAAACCATTCGAGTTCATCACCATTTTACAGTTTCAAAACCTTATTTTTTGTATTTAGTACTTATGAACGACTAAATTTACAAATCCTTAGTTTTATTTAGGATCAACCACCCTTAAATACCGTGAGAGAAACTCCATCTATAGTATAACTCATCAAATCAACAACATGGAGGTAGTAATCATCGATTTCTTCTCTATAGAGTAGATTTTTTTAGTCAGAAGCATTAGCTCTGTTTACTCTTGTTCTTGAATTGTGTCTGTGTCATTGTGTCATTCCTCTTGCTGTAGGAATCGATTCAGCTCGATCTATATCATAGCGGGACATTTCCTGAGAACATTTCTAAGTCGACGAGATGGCGATGCAACACTATAATGCTCAAGGTATGTAGAGTAGCTTAGTTAAATTCAGTGTAGATGATTTTGATATGTGGGCTGTCTTAGCTAGGAATTATCTGGATATTTTGGGATATAGGATTGTTGTAGAAACTAGAATAACTGAGTGAGGAGCAGAGGAAGGTTAGAAATGATGAAATAGAGAAAGATAAGAAAGCACATATTCTGTTAAGAAGTGCTATTTATTTGTCAGTTCTTAGGAAGATAGCAAGCTGTGAGAGTTTAAAAGAAATATGGGAGACATTAAGAGCAGAATATGAGGGATCTGAGTTGTCCAGAAAATACAAAAGAAGGAAACTTGAAAAGCAATTTGCAGATTTTATGATGAAGGATGAAGAATCAGTAGGAGAAGGAGAAGCTAGAGAAAGGTTTATGGCCTTAGTTCATCAGATGAAGCATTATAAAATTAGAGTTAGCAAAGATAAGATGATAGAGAGATTGATGGATAGAATTCTTAGGAGATTTGAGAGTGTGGTTTTACTGATAGATAGAGATTACCATAAAGATCCTAATTCAGTGACATTAGAAGACTTCTTTAGTGCTTTGGAGGTGCATGAGAATACATATGGTGTTAAGGAGGAGAAAGAATAGATGGTTGTTAGGAGTGAGAGATTCAGAGTTACTGAGAATCCCTCAATTACCAAGCACTATAATCCTGATAGCCCAACTCAAACTGTAGTAAACCAAAATCAGACACAAGTATCAGTCTAGAATTAATTATAGTCTCACCAAAATCAAGCAAGTTATCCTGTCTTACAAGCATATCTGCAATAGCTAGCACAAGTGTACCAGACATACCAAAACCAACCTCAACCAATGCCAGTTTATCAAAACCAACAACAGACATTTCAACCACAACAAATACAGTTTTAGCAATATCAAAGCCAACCATCTTATCAGCAAAGGTACCAAAACCAACATTTTCAGCAGTAGAACTTCAATTCTTGGAGGCCAAATGGAGGAAGAGGTCAGTTTGGGCAGAATATACAAAGACAATCAACCTGAGGACAATTCCCTGAATGTAAGCGCGGCAAAGGTACTAATCACTCTGAAAATAGCTATTTTTAGCATAGTTTAGCTGTCTACAATTATTGTGGGAAGAAGGGACATGCCGAGCAAGTATGCTATGATAAATGGCAAATAAACATCAAGATCCTAACAACAAATTCTACAGAAGAAATCCACCTATCCATCCCTTGCAAAGACAAAGCTATCAGTACCAAAATCTTAACACTAATCCAAATTTTATCCTAATAGGGCAATCCTCAATGCGAAACAATCCCAACCAATGTCCTGTCAACTATGCTGTAGGCTCAACCAACCTTGGAATGACACAATGGCAACCTACAACTCCCCACATAGCATTTCCAAACCCTCAAACCAGTTTGCCAACCCCAAATTACCCTCAGATAGGTTACACTCAACAAAATATCCCCCACCCAAACACCGAAATGCCACAAACACCTGTAGAAGTCCCAAAAACCTTAAATAATGTAAACCAAAGCCATGTAAGCTCACAAAAGTGCCAAAGATGTGGTGGAGAAAGTTATGAACAAGAAGAAAGTGCATTTGTTATAGAGGTTTGTTCTGTATCAAAGAAAAACTGAGAAGGAGAGTTCCTGGATCATTGACAGTTGTTGTTCTAATCATATGTCTAAGAGGGAAGATGCTTTTATAGAGAAAGACAAATGAAATGAGTGTAGCTGTAAAGTTTGGAAATGGTGTGTTTTGTCACAATCCGAAACGTGGTGTAGGTGAGGAGCATGCGCCTCTTTCCGATCAGTCTTCGAGTTAGGTTTCAAACTTACGACAGAATGGGGGGTGAGAAGTATTTGAGTGTCTACGGCCTATTCGAGCCTAGCGAGGCTCACCACGAAGCCGAGTGGCTACGTGGTGGATCTCAATGAGAGAAGTGTCAGACTTCTAGAGAGAGTATAAAGTGCCCTTAAGTCTCTTGTGTGTCACTAAGCGTAAGTCTTGGTTTACTTGGACATCTAAGAAGAGTCTTTATATAGGGGAGTCCTTAAGGTTGACTTGGATTGTTAGTGCTGAAAGCGACCTGTACAGTTGTGAGGCCGTAGGTCTCCTTAGCTTTGGGCGCTTCGGCCTCTTCAGGAGGGCGAGGCGGGCAATGTCCGTGCCCCCAGGCGCGTAGCCTTACAAAAGGGATGGAGCCGCTACATGTACCTGGCCGATCCCTAGCCAGAGGGACCTACGACGGCACTATCAAATTACCTAAAAGCCCTCATGTCATATCATGGTGCAATGGTTCAGGTTGAAGGAAAAGGAACTGTGGAATTGGAAACAAAGAATGGAAAGTATGTCTTAGAAGATGGGTACTTTATTCTAGAATTGGACCAAAACTTGATAAGTGTCGGTCAATTATTGGAAAAGAAGTATGCAGTATACTTTTAAGATGAAGAATGTTTGATCTTCAATGCTGAAAGAGAGTTGGTGCATAGAGTTCTTCAAGTCAATAGGATGTTCAAAATTCAAATGATGGAGGTTGAAGGTTCCTTTTTTGTTGGAACCTTGATAGAGTTAACTTAACTCTGGCATAGAGAATTGGGGCATGCAAACCTTGACAACATAGTTTCAATGCAAAAGAATGAATTGGTTAGAGGAATTCTAAAGCTATGCAACAGATTGAAGCAGGAGGATTGCGAACCATGTGAAAAGGCAAAGAGTCATGTTGGAAGCTTTCCCTTGAGCACTTGGAGATCAATTGAGAAGCTGCATATAGTCCATACAGATGTATATGGACCTATTGAGATTCCTTCAATTAGTGAAAACAGATATTATATGGAGTTCATAGATGATTACACAAGATATTCTTGGGTATATTTCATCAAAACTAAAGATCAAGTGATTGGGATGTTTAAAAAGTAGAGAGTTGATGCTAAATCAAAGTGTGGAACCAAGATAAGATGTCTCAAAAGTGATAGAGGTAGAGAGTACACATCAAAGATCATGCAAGAGCATTGTGAAAGAGAAGGGATATTCCAGCAAGTTTTAGTTGCATACACACCTCAACAGAATGGTGTTTCTGAGAGAAAGAACAAAACATTAGTGGAGATGGGGAAATCAATGATGTTTGCCATGAATGTTCCTAGAAAGTTTAGGCCAGAAGCTTGTAACACAGCTTCTTACATTCAAAACAGGCTACAAACAAAAGCCTTGAAGGGAAAAACTCCATTTGAGATGCTATTTGGAGTTAAGCCTAAAGTCAGTCACCTTAGAGTGTTTGGTTGTGTTGCATACACTCACATATCATAACAGAAAAGGCAGAAAATATCTAAAAAGGTAATAAAAGGTGTCATGATGGGCTATAGTTCTAATTATGAAGGTTATATGATATTTGATCCAGTTAAGAATGAGATGATTATTGCTGCAAGTATAAGATTTGATGAGAATACTGAGTGGCCTTAGAGTGAACCTACAGTGAGAGAGCCTGGAAGAGTGTTTATAGATGTACCAATGCAGGATATTATTATTGATGAAGTCCTGAGTTAGCTTTCATCTCATGATGGAAACTCATCGAGGCAAAATATTTGTGATCCTTTGTTTGATAATGCAGGTGCTTAATCTAGTCCTGAACCATTCTCAGGAGGAGAAAATAATGCTGCTACACTAATGTTGAATGCCCCTAAAGAAGAAGAAGAAGATGAGAATAACAACAACAATGATAGAGTTCCTGAATCTCTAATTTCAAGAGGAGCACATGTGAGCAATGAAAGCAATCTAGAAGAAACTGTAACAAAAGCAACTGATATAGACACCACCATTCCATAAGACATGCAACCAAGGAGTAGAAAAAGCCTGAAATCCATTTATGAGAAGTCACAGCCAGCACCAAATCCAGACATACTTGAATTCATATGCATTGCAGAGGATATTCCTGATGAATAGATGGAAGAAGCAATGACCATAGCACTGAACCAAGAACATTCAACCAGGCAGAGAAATTGCAGAATGGCAAGATGAAATGAAGGAGGAGATGCAAGCTATAGAAGAAAATGCTACCTGGATTCTTTGTGAAAAGCCTTCAGAGAAATCAAAGGTAATAGACACCAAATGGGTGTTTAGAACCAAACTGAATGCAGATAGTTCTGTGAATAGATATAAAGCAAGATTAGTGGTAAGAGGATACAAGCAAGAGTATGGTGTTGACTATGAGGAGACATATGCTCCAGTTGCAAGATTGGAAACTGTCAGACTACTTATTGCTTTGTCTGCAAATAAAGGCTGGAAAATCCATCAAATGGATGTGAAAAATGCATTTCTCAATGGAAAGCTTGAAGAAGAAGTTAACATCAAGCAACCTGAAGGTTTCATCATTCCAAGACAAGAGCACAAGGTTTACAAGTTGATCAAGGCCCTGTATGGACTGAAACATGCTCCAAGGGCATGGTATTCAAGAATCAATAGCTATCTGAGGGAGAATGGCTTTGAAAGAAGTCCAAGTAAAGCTACCTTGTATACAAAGCTTTAAGAAAAAGATAAGCTAATATGTTCATTATATGTTGATGATCTTTTGATCATTGGCACTACAGAATGGCTTGTTTATGAGTTTAAGAGTTTGATGATGGTAGAATTCAAAATTACTGATCTTGGTGAGATGAAGTACTTTCTTGGATTGGAAATAGAGCAAACAGATGATGGAGTGTTCATTCACCAGAAGAAATATGCAGAAGAGATGATAAAGAAGTTCAACATGAAGGACTGCAAAGAGATCTCAACACCAATGGCAACTGAACTGAAGCTAGAACAAACTAAAGCTGGTAAGGAATTTGATTGCACTACTTATAGGAGTATGATAGGTTCCTTAATATATCTATGTGCTTCTAGGCCTGATTTAACTTGTACAGTCAACATGATGTCCTATTATAATGCTAATCCATCCAAACAACTTGTTGTGTATGTGAGAAGAATTCTGATATATGTGAAATATAGTTTGGAGCTTGGAATTTGGTCTGAAAGAGGAGACAACAGTGAATTGATGACATTCAATGATGCTAGCTATGTAATGGAGAAAAATGCAGGACTAGAAGTGGTTATTGCTGTAGCTTTGGCTTAGGCATTTTCTGTTGGAGCTCAAAGAACCAAACAAATGTGGCTCAATCATCTGTAGAGGCTAAATATGTTGTAGTCAACTTGGCAGTAAAGCAAGCAGAATGGATTAAGAAGATTCTCACAGACAGGTGAGGTTAGACAAAAGAAAGTCATCATCTATTGTGATTCTAGTGTTGCAATTTCCATGGCAAAAAATCCTGATGATCACTTAAGAACAAAGCATATGTTGGTGAAGTACCATTACATCAGAGATCATGTAGAGGAAGGAGAGATCAAAATGGCCTTCTGCACACCAGACTTTTAACTTGCAGATATTTTCACTAAAGCTTTGCCAAAGTGGAGATTTGAAGCTCTAAAGAAGACGATTGGAATGCTGGCCCCACTCAACAAAGGAGGAGTTGTTGAGGGTGCTTGTTTCGTGAGGCCAGCCTACCAAGACATCGTGGAAGGCTTGATCAATGCAAGGACTGAATTAAAAGGAGAATTAATTAAGAAGAAGAAGAATTCAGCTAAAGTCAAGCTTGCAAAGAAGAAATTAGACAATCAAGGAACTCTTTTTAGGAAAGATTGCTGCCAAAGTCTTTCTCGAGGTGTTCAAGAAGCAGTACAACAACTCTAGACTGAAACTGGCCGCCGGCAATGGACCCATAATCGATTCAGGCAATGCAGAGAAGAGGAAGGTTACTGTTGCAAGAATGGACCAAACTGTACATTGAGGAGAAGTCAGGGACTTTGTTGTTGCTGAAAGAAACCTGGAGGATGTCGCTGCACAATCTAAAGTTCAGTGGACTGAGAATGCAATTGACTTCACTGTGGCCGCACGACGAATAGTCGGAGCTCCGGACGGCGTGCAATCGACTCAGGGAAACGTGCCGATCAACGACATTACCGATAATTCACCTACAATTCTCTGAAATGAAAAAATACCCAATTCGAAGTCTAAAGTTTCCTTTTTAGGCATGCTACAGAGATCTCAGAGTTTCCGTTTTTAGCTTCGTCAAGAATAAACTAGGGTTTAGTCGTTCTTTCGTTATAGTTGATGAAAACAATCGATTTAAAGTTCTTCACTATATTGGATGCTGCAAATCAATGGTTAAGTTAATTTTGTCAATTACTTAGTATTGAATAATCTGCAAATTCGATCAGTTGTCTTCTTTAGTTTGCTGTTAAAAATTAGGGATTTCGTATGCCAGTTAGATTTCTTGTACTTTTCTTGTACTTTTGTTGTGGAGGTGTTTGCAAGATTACAACATGAGAAGTTGAAGATGGCCATTGCCCTTAATCATTTCAGTAGAAGTCTAAACAAGTCCTATAGCCATTTCATTTTCCAGTTAAGTTAATGAAGAAGTAGTTATGCAGAATCATTTGTTAGCTCATTTAAAAACTTTCTACAATGGTTAGATCATCTGTCATGGCGGCAACAACAAGTCAACTCCGAAGTCAAACTTTTGAAGTTTTTTTGGCCTAATATGCAGATTTGAAAAAGAAGAGAAGTTTTACTACATCAAAGTTACTAGTTACTTTATCAGAAAAGATAAAAAAAAAAAAAAAAGAAGAGAAGTGGTGCTCAAGAAATACGGATTGGTAGAGCTATGTGGCATTTTCCTGAAGTTGTGGTCCCAAAACCATTAGTTGTTTTGCTTTACTTGTCTGGTTTTATGAAAAACAATTTCTAATTTCAATTTCCAGTTATTGTAATTAGATTAATGACGTCTAGGGTTGTATGAGACTAATATATAAAGTCTCTAATCTTAAATTTTACTCTTTATGAGTTGTAAATGAAATTCAGAGAAAAGCATTCGAGTTCATTACTATTTGTACAGTTTCAAAAGCTTATTTTTTGCATTTATTACTTAGGAACAACTAAATCGACAAAACTTTAGTTTTATTTAGGATCAACCACCCTTAAACACCGTGAGAGAAACTCCATCTATTGTATAACTCATCAAATTGACAACATGGAGGTAGTAATCATCGATTTCTTCTCTGTAGAGTAGATCTCTTTAGTCACAAGCATTAGCTCTGTTTACTCTTGTTGGATTGTGTTTGTGTCATTATTCTTGCTGTAGGAATCGATTAAGCTCGATCTATCACGTTTCACCTGTAACACTTTTTCAGTCCTTGCTGTTTTTCGGTTAGCCTAAAAAACTCTCATGTTTCTCGTTAGGAGCATACATACCTTTCTGTCGTTAACTTTGCATATGTGGCATCCAGTGGCGCCTAGTCAGTTAACGGGCCAATATATTTGTGACACGTGTCATCTTACTGATAAAAAATTTTGACACATCATAAAAAAATTTCATATTTTCTTTGTAAAAAAATTATGACGTGGCCAAAAAAGGGATTAGTCATTGACACATGTCATAATTATATGAGTCCGTTAGTTGATTAGGCATGAACTGGCGTGGAGCCCCACATAGATGCCACGTAGGTGAAGTTAATGAGGAAGGGGTATTTTCGATCGCTCGGGAGAAGCGTGAGGGTTTTTTAAACTAACGGAAAAACGTGAGGGATTGAAAAGGTGTTACAAGTGAAACGTGATGAACGAAAATATATGTTTTCTCACATTTAATTCTTATTGAGACTATTGAAAAACATTTAGGGTGTGTTTGGAAAGACATCTCATAATTGAAAAATCGTATAATTGCGTATAACTACACGGTAATTACTTGGTTTGCGCGTTTTTATAACTGTGTAATTACCCAAAACTATGTAATTGCGTGTAATTTGGAGGGTGTAATTACACAGTTTCAATTACAACCTCTCCATATAAATTGGTGTAATTACACAGTTTAAAATTTTTTCTTATTATATTATTTATTTTTTTATAATCTAATATTATAAATACCAACTGTACAATCAAACATAATATTTGTGATTTTAATATAATTATACAGTATTAATCAAACAACATAAAAAATATTAATTTATACGTAATTATACGTACATATAATTACAACTTAATAATTACATGTAATTATACCTCGATCGATCAGGAAAGAAGGAATAGGGGACAAAACTGTTACTACATTATTTAATTTGAGGAGAGAATTCATGCTCTAATAGCTGCGGAGACTATGGAAAATGAAAATACAAAAAGTATATAAATTGGTCGGAATGAAATTGAAATGAAACATTGAAATTCAAATTCCATTTAAATTCACGCGTCTCTCGTCATGAAATCCGTGTCGTCATCGTCTTCTTTACAACACTACATTTGTTTGTGAGCAACTACAAAGTAAAGTAGTACTAGTAACTACTACTAAGTATTTGGCAGAGATTTTCTAGAGAGAAAAAAAATACATTAAATATATATATATAGAGAGAGAGACAGATAGTGAAGAGATCGGCTTGCTTCTGCTTCACTATCATCGCCATTTCTGTTGAAACGTCGGCGGCGGGGAGGTGATTTTTCTATTGCTATTTAGGGTTTAATACTACTGAGTAGTATTTAACCATAGTGATTTTTCTATTGCTATTAACTATAGTCTGGCTTATTTCCATTGTATAACTGTTGCTCAAGTATTGTATTTTGTTGTTTGTGTTTTAATAGGAACTGGGTTATACTCAAATTGTGATATTTTCTAGGAGAATCATATAAATTCATAAATCAGTTTTTGAAAAATGGATGAAGCTAGTACTGATATTGGACAGAGATTACATTCTTCATTTACTGCCTCGCCCTCTACCATTCCTAAACAGCCCTTTCAAATGGGAATCAATGCCTTCTCGCAATAATTTCACTGGAAGTAGTGGTGATGGTAACAAAAGATTTGGTATGCCACCTTCACATCCCAACCCGATTTCACCATATTCTCACATTCCTATGTCTAGGCCTGCCAATCACCACATTCTCAGAATTTCAATACTCATTCCAGCTCTTTATCTCAACCGCCCTTCTTTTCCTTTGATTCCCTGCATCCTCTGAGTCCGTCTCCCTTTCGTGACTCGCCGTCTACGTCTATGTCCGATGCTATGTCTACCGATTTGTCCATGGAAGACAGGGATACTAGTGCTCATTCTATGTTTCCATCCTCGCCTTATGGTAGAGGAGGGAATGGCCCGGGTTTGCCCCCATGTAAAGCTCACAGGCGCTCGAATAGCGACATTCCATTCGGATTTAATAGTATGACGATGAAGTCTTCAACATTACTTACTCCGTGTAAAGGTTCCGGCATGGCGGCTAAGCCAGCTCAGTTGGTCAAAAGAGAATCTAGCTGGGAGAAGAGTTATGATACTAATGCAGAAGGGATGGGTGAGAGGAAATCTGAAGGAGAAGTTGACGATTTTATATCAGCGTACATGAATTTGGATAATATGGATGCTCTGAATTCGTCTGCGACCGATGACGAAATAACCAATGAGAATCGTGAAGATTTGGATAGTAGAGCAAGTGGGACAAAAACAAATGGTTGTGATAGCAGTGACAATGAAGTGGAAAGTAGTGTGAATGAGACTCCCAGAGCAGGAGTGTTTTCTTCAGCTGAGAAGAGAGAAGGTATGAAAAGGAGCGCAGGAGGAGATATTGCTCCGACAACGAGGCACTACAGAAGTGTGTCCATGGATAGTTTCATGGAGAAGTTGAACTTTGGCGACGAATCACCGAAACTGGCACCTTCACCAGGACTTCATTCAGGACAATTATCGCCCAGCAACTCCATCGACGGGAATTCTGCTTTTAGCTTAGAGTTTGCGAATGGAGAGTTTAATGGTACTGAGTTGAAGAAAATAATGGCAAATGAGAAACTTGCTGAAATCGCAGTATCCGATCCGAAGCGTGCAAGAAGGTTTTAAACATGAACATAGTTTATATTACTTCAATGATAAACTATCATTATGGTTGCTAATATAATTACCAAAAGTCTTGAATATACATTATACTTTTTGTTATCTTCTTGGTTTGTTGGACACTGTAGGATTTTGGCAAATCGTCAATCGGCAGCTCGCTCCAAAGAACGGAAAATGCGTTATATCTCGGAGTTGGAACACAAAGTTCAGACTCTTCAGACAGAAGCTACCATGCTGTCTGCTCAGCTTACTCTTTTACAGGTAAGGACATAGTTTTGAGATTTCACTTTCTTAGTATTTAAAAAAACATTAAACAGTTTTCTCATTTCTGTATCTTGATGTTCATTATGTCCGACTACTGTATTATATCCAGCATGATTCTCTCGGGCTGACAAATCAGAACAATGAGTTGAAGTTTCGTCTTCGAGCTATGGAGCAACAGGCACAACTTCGTGATGGTATAATTTACGTTTCCTAATCTCTCCCTTGCATGTCTAACTGTGTATGGCTTATGAGATTGAATTACAAAAACATCAGTGAATTACATGTCATACTTGCTGAATCGCACATTGAAATATTACCGTAATTATCTCTTTTGCTCCATAACTAAGAAAGTTGACTTGACTAATCAGTCTAATCCACAACTGTAAGTAGTTGATGTGGTATTCTGAATATTGAATCAGTTTCTTTTTAACTGGAACGGGACAGTGGACTGATTTGTTCAGAAGAACTTGTGTGTATTGTGCTTAAACATAAATATCCTATTCTTATTTTTCAGATTAAAAAAAATAAATTGTTTATGATTTACCGTTCAAGGTTGCACCTTTCCTGTTCATCATGCAATGTGGATTAAGTCAGGACTTGGATCTTCTTAATTCTGTATTTGTTTATTTAGTTATTTATATGTCATAACTTATAATACTTAACTTTGATATGTCAGCTCTGAATGATGCATTGACTGGGGAAGTCCGAAGATTGAAGATTGCAACCACTGAGCTGGATGTTCATCATCAGATGCAATTGCGACAGCCATCCGCTGCGGTCAATGGTCAACAATCTCATTACCAGCAACAACCGGAACAGCAAACTGGCAGCTGCTCCACTGCTGAACCGGAGATGAGTCAGTAAAGTGTAAGGTTGATTATTCTATTCACATTCTTAGAATAATGGTATGAAAGTCAATTTTTTTAACTAGTTAGATTATTCTATTCAAAGTAGATATTTACAATCTGTTACTATGTATAACACTTTAAACATGATTTGTTTGCTGTGGTGACGATGGAAAGAAAATTTTTTCATTTGATATTTCAGGTTCTTTTTCCCTTGGCTTATTTCGCAAGGGTTTTATTCATTCATTCTACTAATAGTATGTAGAGCATTATCAAATCAAATGGATGAATAAACTGAAATTCAACTTTCAAGAGTGAATTCATGCTTTTACATGATCAAATGACATTTGAAAGAACATGATCAAGTCAGTCGGGGGTGACCGAGTGGTCTAAGGCACTAAACTCGAAGAATTTCGAGTCCACATACATACATGACAACCGAAAATAATGTTACAAGAAACTGTGATAAAAGTTCCATCTTAGAGAATAAAAATCAAAATTGAAAGGATTCAACACAGCAGTATTCCCATTCACTTGGTCCCTAACAAATCCTTCGAAGTAAATAAAACTCGATACGAATTCCACAGACAAATCAAAGAGGTTTATTGGCTCTCATGCTGCTGCTGATATTCCCATTCACTTAGTTTGTTTCCGTGGCGCTTGAACCCAACCTCCATCAATGGATTCAAGCTCTCCATAAATACCGTCATCCTTAAAATCGCCAACTCTTTTCACCTTGAGTTCAGTTGGCTCGACCGGATACTTCCCAGAGAAGCAAGCATAACAGAAATTCTGAGATTCGTTACCCAAAAGCTTCTTCAAGCTATCGATCGGAAGAAATGCAAGAGAATCACTCCCAATATACTCCCTAACTTCCTCGACGTTCATCCTATTCGATATCAACTCTTCCGGACTAGGAGTATCCACTCCGTAATAACAAGAACCGATGATCGGAGGGCTAGCGATACGCATATGGACTTCTTTAGCTCCCGCCTCTTTAATCAACCTAACGATTTTCGATGAAGTGGTTCCTCTCACGATGGAGTCATCCACAACCACGACTCTCTTCCCTCGTAAAACACCGTGGACTGGCGACAGCTTAAGTTTAACACCGAAGTCCCTAATCTTTTGCGAAGGCTCGATGAAAGTCCTTCCGACGTAATGAGACCTAATCAAACCTTGCTGAAAAGGAACACCAGCTTTGGCTGCATAACCTAATGCAGCCACAACTCCAGAGTCAGGAACAGCAATCACAACATCACAGTCAACAGGAGCCTCTGTTGCGAGTATTTCGCCGAAAGTGTACCTAGATTCGTAAACCGACCTTCCGAATACGACCGAATTCGGCAACGAAAAGTAAATATGCTCGAAAATACATTGTTTGTGCTCCTTGTGAGGCATCAAGCACATGGATTTAACCACCCCATCTTTATCGACGACCAAGACCTCGCCCGGATAGACCTCTCTCTCATACGTTGCCTCGATCAAATCGAGCGCGCAAGTCTCGGACGCAAAAACCACCGCTCCGTTGCTCCTCCTACCCATGACTAATGGCCTAAACCCATAAGGGTCACGCACAGCGACGAGCTTATCTTCCGTGAGGAAAACCATCGAATAGGCACCTTCAAGCTTCTCACAAGCTTCCACAATCCTCATGAAGAAAGGCCTAGTCTTTGAAATAGCAATCAAATGCAAAACGACCTCAGTATCAGAGCTAGTATTGAAAATGGAGCCGTTATCTTCTAGCTCGGCTCTCAATTTCTTATAATTAACTAAATTGCCATTGTGTGCAACACCAATTGAACCAAACCTATAACCAGCAACGAAAGGTTGGACATTCTTCAGCATTGAAGAACCAGCTGTCGAATACCTAACATGCCCAATTGCAGAATCGCCAGGTAATCTATCGAGTTTCGATTCATTGAAAACCTCTGAAACTAAACCAACACCAGTAACGGTCTGTAAGACGTTATTGTTAACGGCGACAATACCTGCTCCTTCTTGACCACGATGTTGAAGCGCGTGGAGAGCTAGATAACAGAGTCTTGACGCTTCTGGGTCTCCGAAAATTCCCACAACGCCACACTCCTCGCGGGGTTTGTCGTCGTCGTCGACATCGTATACAGAGTCGAAGAATCCTGAGATCGGGTTTTTGGAGGAGACTGAGAAAGATGGCTTCTTCTGGGTTTCGTTGTGAGATGATGATGAAAAGAACAAGTTGGGTTTTTGGAGAGTTTTGGGGAGGAAGGAGAGGGAAGGTTTGTGGTGGCTGGAGTTTAGAGAGAGAGAAGGGTTTGATGAAAGAGGAGAGAGATTGGTTGTTGTGGCTGCCATTGGAGAGTGGCAAGCAAGACCTTAGAAGCAGAGAAGAGAGGCTAGGTTTGTTTTTTAAACGAAAGAGAAGAATCTCTTTTTAAGTGGTCGTGACGTCGTATGCTTTACTTGTGCTGTTTTCTATAAGACGAGTAAATTGCAAAAAAGTCCTTCATATATTTCTTTACTCTAAAAGTTACCCTCTTCTTTTTAGAAACTCGTATTCTCCCTTTTCTTTAAAAAAAAAATAAAAAAATTCAAACAACGAGTAAAACAAGTCCTTCATATATTTATTTACACGTTAGTACAGGTAAACTTTTTTTTTTAGAATGTTATTGCAAGTAAACTGAATAACGGGTAAAAACGAAATAAAATGTGCATGAGTATAAGCCGCTCTATTTTTTGACACCGTCTCTTTTGACAAACTTCCAATGACATAATTCAAATTGCGAGGCGGCATTACGCTGTATTGCAGGCATTAAATTCCCCATGGCGAAAAACTTCCGACTGGTGAACATAGATCGTTGATAATGGCCTGACAATCCCCTTCAATCTCCAAGTATTTGACTACAACACAACATCCATTTCAACACCTTTAACTGCTGCATTAGCTTCTATAGTGGCAGCATTTTCCGTTCTCCCAATGACTCTCGAGGTTGCACCAATGCACTGTCCAAGTCTGTTCCTTCCTATTAAACTATATCGACTATAGTCCATACATACATAATAACTTGCATCCAAATTTATCTTAACAAAACTAGTAGGTTGACGACATAATTGCGAAATCACAGGTCAATTAATAGAAGTATTCATAGAGCTAACCTGATCCATTTTTTCGAAGCTCAGAAGCCATTTCTAAACGCCTATTACATCTTGTGATGGAATCTCGTATTTTGCACGAAATACATAACCGTTCTTGATAGGGCAGGCCTTAGAGTCTAGTCTCATAGATAGGCATGGAGAGGCTCTGCACAAAGATAGAGCTCGACCTCCCTGGTCGGCTCCACGACCCTTAGATAGAGACCGATGGAGAGATCCTCTCGGCATGGGTCTCTCGGTCTCCCGTTCCTTATGTGTCTTGACATGCACTCGGGGGAAAAACAGTCACTTCCGGATAACCCTAGTGACTCCCTATAAATATCCCTTGACGTGACATTTGTCACATCATCTGATAACACCTAATTGTCCGCAATCCTAGCTCACTAGCTCGGTTCCGTACACTCTCTCTTTATCACTAGAGACGTAACACACACATCGACACCTCTCTGCCCCGAGACTAGTGTCCACGCCTAGAGCCTAGCTTAGCTATCGGCCTCTAGGTGAGCCTTGTTGGCCCGGGTAGGCCGTAAACGCTCAACTACTCTCATCATAGTCCTCCTCCTAAGATCAAGACCGACTATAACCATACAAGAAGCACGTGCTCCTCACCACTCTTTACGTTCCTCCTAAGACCAATTCAAAGGAAAAAATCGCTCGATCCTGGATGGACTCAAGAAGAAGCTCAAAGACTTGCCAAAGAAAGAATGGGTCAACAAAATTCCAAAAGTGCTATGGGCTTATCGGACTAACGCCAAGGTTGCAACCGGCGAGACCCCTTTCAAGCTTACTTTTGGCACAGATGTCGTGATTCCAGTCGACGTTCGGCTCCGCTCCTTCTGCATTCAACATTATGACCCCGTTCCTTACAAGGAGGGAATCCTACTCAACCTCGGTCCGAGATGATGTCGCCGCTAGGATCGCCGAATAGAAAATTCTCACCGCTAAGTTCCATAACATGAGGGTCCGCGGCCGAGCCTTCAAGGTAGGAGATCTCGTGCTTAGAAAAATGGAGGCTTCCAAGCCGAAGGAAGCAGTGGAAAAGCTGAGCCTGAACCGGGAAGGCCCGGACCGAGTCATACGCGTCTCTCGGCCCGGCTCATATCACTTGGCAGAATTGGACGGCAAGGAGATTCCACGAAGTTGGCATGCCACAAATCTTTGTGCCTATCACCCTTGAAAAACTCTCCAGTCCAGTGGACACGGGTCGAGAAAGCCCGTCCATTACATTAACGTCGACATTTTGCTAGGTAAGCCCGATACTCCCGAGTGGAATCGGCATTTTGGACACTTGTTGTGGCACTTAAAACTTATTCAAATATTTGTCTATGTAAGCCTCGTGCGGCAACTATTAGTCATTTGCTTGTAAACTTGTCCGTCGTACTTAGATGAAATTGCCTACAAACTTGGCCAGAATAGACCCAAGTGTCTTAGCCGAAAGGCATTCATCCTTTAGGCTTTTTAGCCAACCTAAAAGGAAACAAGGATGGAGGCCGACAAATAGTCAGTTGAGGATAGTCGCAGGCCGACAGCCTTCCAACTTTAGTCGCCCCAATGCTCGAGACGGATGCCGATAACAATAGGACTGAGTCGAACTCGCTCTAAAGCGAAACTTCTCAAGCCTTAGTCGCCGGAAACTCAGTGGAAAATCTTATAACCTATTAGAAGAAAGTAAAGCCCTGATGGACATCAAAAAACCAGCCCACTCGTGTTAACCCTTGGCTCGCCTCGTTTTGTCTGGGGAATGTCGCACGCTAAATTTAGCCAAGTTTAACATCCAAGAGATGTAAAATTGTCTTTTTTTTCGAGGGGAATAGTCATTTAACGCAAAGTGTGAAAAATCTAAAATCCTAAATTGAACAACAAGTCATCGGCCTCTCGAGCAGAGCCGATCACTTCGTTTTGTTCGTATAACATCGCATGCAAATGGTCCTCCAAATAAAAAAACTAGCCAAACTAAAGCCTAAACGGTTTAGATTTGCCTTGTTTTTGTGGGGGCAACCATTCAAAACAAAGTAAACGAACCTAAAGACCGAGGGAACATTAAGTAACCGGCCTCTCGAGCAGAACCGATCGCTTCGTTTTGTTCGGGCAAGGATAGTACACACAGTGAAGTTCAATGCAAAATTCGCTAAGTACAAAAAAATTGATAAATGCAAACAAGATGAATAATCCAAAAGCATAAAATCAAATATGAACATAGAAGTTAAGCAAATATTTGGTACAACCATCCAACAAATGTTTAACAAGTTTTACAAATACAACAACAAGGGGAGTCAGGAGCCGAGAGGAAGAAGAGTGAAGCCGAGAAAGGCGAGTTATCTCTCTGGAAGCTTGGGCTCAATCCAGGTTCTCAATGTGGACTTTGGGTTTGACAGAGTCTTGGCTCTTGTTGGCAACGTCTTTGCTAGCCAAGGCTCCATCGGTCCTTGTCTTCTCAACAGTCTATTTTCGGCCTGAGTCAACGAGACTTGATTCAGCCAAAATCTCAGTCTCTTTCTCCCTGCCCTTGGTCTCATGCTCCACAGCATTGACCTCAGGGATCTTCTCCCCAATATTGTCATCGACATTGAGCTCCTCCTCCTCAACCTCTTCATCATTCCCAACCTCGACTTGCTCATCGGCATCAGGGGCCACCACACCCTCTATATCGAGTCTCAAGTCATAGGTGTTGCCAACTCGATGAAGCAGGTCCATCTGGGGAAAATCCTTGGCCAAGTCCACCAATGCTTCCTGGTAGTACTTACAGGCGAAGTTAAGCACTTGTTCCTCCAAAGCAACTCGAGCATCGCTAAAGAATTGCTCAACCCCTTGTAGTCTGAGAGGGCATTAGCCGATTCCCTCTCCAAAGCCTGAACCCTAGACTGTGCCGACTCATACAGTCCCTTGTGGAGATTGGCACTCTCCCTCAGCTCTCGGTTCTGCTCGTTCAAACCCAAGATTTCCTGCTTCGTATTCTACAGCTCTACTCTCAACCTCAATTGCTCCTTGCGAGTATCAAAGAATCGACTCCCCATCTCATAAGTGTGATCTAGGGCCTGGGAAACAAAGAAAACACAAAGAGATAGAGTCAATAAAACGGCAAAGCCGAGAAGAAGGAGTAAACTAAGAGACAAATGCAGAGAGGACAACGCCACAATGACCACTGTCAAGGCTTCAACGTGGAAACCCGAACAAAAGTCAAAATCCCAAGGGGGTAAAATAAAGCGTCGCCCCGACTAAAGGAAAGACGAATGCCGAAAGGTGTTCCCACTTTGCCGAAATCTGCCATCCCACTGAACTTGACCTATGCCTAAGCCTTGGTGCCGAGACTCAAAATAGGAGTCAAGTCCGGTGGATGGCAGAACATAACATAATGGAGATAAAGGATGAGTGTCGAGAGAACAGTGTTGCTATGTATTTACCAATGGAGCTCGACCTCTGCCCAAGCTCCAATATCGAAACTGAAATAGGATTCGAACTCCTTGGTAGATACAACTCAACACCGCTCTCGATCGTTTAAAGGAAAGATAAATGCCGAGAGCATGCCGAAACCCTTTATATCGATGGTCTCGACCTCTGTCCAAGCCTCGAGGTCGAAACTCAGAAAGGAGTCGAACTCATGGGATAGAGGGACATGACTCTGCCCTCAACCATAACGAAGACTTATGAGTAAGGAAGACTTACTGCCTTAGCATGGAAACAAGACTCGAAGAAGATCTGCTTGGTGCTCTTCTGGCTCAGAAGCGCTTGATCGGCATCTGTGGTGGTCATGGAGGCAAAATCCAACGCTTTGGCCGGATCCCCGTGAATCGATTCGGTCCAAGGGAAAGGAATCCAAGGATTCCAAGCCATAGTGCCCGATTTCTTGGCCTTCTTCGGCACCGTTGGATCACCAGCCGACGCGTCGGGGGAGGAGAGTTCGATATCAGTGTTGGCTCCCAGGCTCTCAATGGCAACAACCTTCGTCTTCGTGCCCTTTTTCCTCTCAGTATCAGAATCTTCTGCCTCTCCCTCTCGGCCCTTACCTTGGTTCTTCTCGTTCAACTTGACCATCTTGGACTGCATTTCCTTGGTCCTCTTGACCCTGTCCCTCAGCTTTGTACTATCTACGAACGATATTAGCCGAAAAGGGTTAGACTCAACAGACAGGAATGAGGAACCAAAGGTTTAAAATGAAAATAAAGCAAGACGTATCGGGCTCTTTCCATGGAGAAGACAGAGCTCGAAACGTTGGGGCTCAAATCGGATCCTCGCTAATCACAAGATGAAGACCGATAAACCCGCTCCCATCCAAAGAAATGACGAGTCGATCCAACATGTTGACCCAGTTGCTTTTCTGCTCGCCTGCCTTTTTCGAGGCTCTCAATGTGGCCTTCTCATCGTCATTCAGATCCTTGAACCGGACAGGCTTGTCTTTCGGCTCCTTGCTATAGGTCCCTCTAAATATTCGCCTATAGTCCACTAGACCCTTCATCATAGCATAGTGGCCTCTCCAATGTTGGTTCACAGGCCTCTTCACTACAAGCATGATAGTCTTAGTACCATCCCTCTTATGGAATCCCAACCAGCCTTTCCAAGGCCTCTTCTCGACTTTCTTCTTGTCCCTAGGCTTTTCGGCCTCAGTCTTGCCGTCCTCAACATTGACCCCCTCAGGCCTGGTCGACTAGTTGTCCTCTTCATCAGAATCAAGGATTATGGATTTCCCCGTTCTAGAAGAACCGACAGCCAAGCCTTTCTTCTTCTTTCCTCTCAATGCTTTCTTATCGAAATTCCTCTTGACTTCTTCGAGCTCTAGGGGATATTCCTTTTGGATCTTCCATTGACTCCTGAAGACCATAGGATAGGCTGGAACGCCGACCAGAAAGCACTACACTTCGAAGACACGGACCATGCCGATAGCCTTGCCGATAAATTATTGAGGAACTACCACTAACTGGTTCATTAGATCTTCAAAAAACTTGTTGTACGGATCCCTCAAGCCGTATTCCAGATGAGTCTTAGAACATGGTCATCCTATTCTCCGACCAGTCGTAAACTCTCTCGTCTTCACCCATAAGCTCGAAGTAGTAGCATTTGTCTGGAACTCCGAAAAGATCTAGCCACTCATCCACTTGGCTCTGATCGGTGATCGTTGAGCTTATACCGCTCATTTTCCTGAAGCTCATATCGACTTCCCTCTTTGGAAGGATCTCTATCTCCTCAGCATTTTGCTCATACAACAACTCATCATCATCCTCATTCGACCCATCAATCTCTGACTCATCATACTCAGAGTCGTCGTCGGCTTCCCTCTCATAGCCCTCAAACTGACTATGGACCTCTTCTCCTGAAGACCATTCATCGACATCGTCATCCAATCTATGATCGCTCTCGGTCGCTTCGCTATCAACCCCGTCGAAGTAATCCACCTTTCGACGTCTTAAAGAAGCCACCAAGCGAAACTAAAACAACACAGCTTTTGACAAAAGAGAGACAAGAGCCGATAAGCCCCCAATTATTTAAAATTACAAGAGAAAGAAGGGAGTAATAGAAATTTATCGTCTTTAAAAAGCGTCTCCTTTAGCAGTGGGATTGGAGACTTCCCAGCGGTTGTCGGGCGCGTGCTCGTTTCTACCAAGGGCTTTGGGACCCTCATTTGGGCGGAGGTCGACAAGGGTGCTTGCAAAGTCACCAGGTCGTCAACAGAGTATGAGAGCGAGGCCGAAGGATATTCTTGGTGACCTCTTTCTTCTTGTTCGGTATCCTCACTCTGTTATTTTGGGGGAAGCCCGATTGAGAGAGAGAGGCATCGCCGCCTTTGTTGTTCTTGTTGGAAGATTCGAAGAGATCTCGAGTTTGTTTAAAGATTTGTTGAAGAAGCAAGTCGAAGTCGAGGACAGAAGCCGAAAAGATTGGCTAAAAGATTCAAAGAAATACCCTCCCTCGGTCTCTTGCTTGCTTATTGGGCTTTGTCTTTCTAAATGAAGCAAAGCTCTCTCAAAATTTGCAAAAGTAAAAAAATAAGAAGGGGGAGGCAGTATTTATAGGGAGATCGAGAAGCATGATGAAATAACTTGTACACAAAGTGGAAGATGGAGGGACTCAATAACCATTATTACACTATCGGTTCGTGTGCATGGGTCGACCCGTGACCAGTCGGTTCACCTTCCCCAACCATGAAGCACGAACCTACCCGTTTCCATCCAACCGATCCGTCCCCCTGATTCGGTTCAATCCCGATCAATTCGGCTCGACTCGGTTCACCATAAAATAAGTTAATTCATGCTCCCTCTCCTTGAAATTCGATCGGTCGAACGCCCTATGGATCGATATGACAGTTTGGTCTCATAATCCGCTCAACGTAACACCGATTATTACCGGTCCAACTACGAATCAGAGCACAGAGAACACTTCTGATTCATCAAGACATCTCATGAGTATACTCATGACATTAAGCCCACCTCACGAAGAACGCATGCCCCATCAAGCCAAAAGCCTATGAGCATGCCGAGAGTTTCTTCAGTGGCGCCGACTCTCTAACCCTGGTCGAACTAAGATGTTCTGAAAGGCCCTGCACAATTTCATTTCTTGCACGAAGATCACTCTTCGTACAAGAAATGGGGCAAATGATAGGGAAAGGAATTTCGGCCGACAAAGCTCGAGAGTCTAGTCTCATAGATCGACATGGAACAAGGATAGAGCCTGGCCTCCCTGTCGGCTCCACGACCCTTACATAAAGACCGATGGAGAGACCCTCTCGGCATGGGTCTCTCGGTCTCCCTCTCCTTGTTTGTCTTGACCTGCACTCGGGGGCAAAACGGTCACTTCCGGATAACGCTAGTGACTCCCTATAAATATCTCTTGATGCGACATTTGTCACATCATCTGATAACACCTAATTTTCTGCAACCCTAGCTCACTAGCTCGGTTCAGTACACTCTCTCTCTATCACTAGAGACGCAACACATACATCGACACCTCTCGTCCTCGAGACTAGTGTCCACGCCTAGAGTCTAGCTTATCTATCGGCCTCTAGGTGAGCCTTGTTGGCCCGGGTAGGCCATAGACACTCAACCCTCTCATCAGAATCCTCCTCCTCTTAAGATCAAGACCGACTATAACCATACAAGAAGCACGTGCTCCTCACCACTCTCTACATTCCATCCATGGACGAATCAGTTCCTACTTTTCCATTTCCACCATATTACAGCCACAAATAGTTTCAATTCAGGATTCAACAAATTATAAACTGAACCACTCAGCCACTCATGCGGTCTAGAGATATGAATCATATTTAATGACCACAGTTTCTACCAATGCTCAAATATATTTTACTCATAATATGAACAACTTTTTTATTTCTTCAAAATACAGATTTTATTGTCCAATCAAAACTCGACATGTGGTTTTTCATTAGCAAATTGAAGTTTTGGCACATGAATTTTTTTCAATTTATTATTAAAAAAGTCATTCCTAACCAAATTACAATACACAACTCTTTTTGTTCCAACTTCATAATTAAACTTTAATTCCTAATCAAAATCGCACCATATTCTATTTTCCTATCATCATTCTTCCTAATTAAAAAAACATATATATAATTTTTGTTTTTCAATTTCTTAATAAAACTCTTATTCCTATCCAAATGTATAATGAGATCTTTTTATTTTCCTATGCACCATTATTTATAATCATATAGATAAGGGTGAAATAATTTAACTTCCCTCAAATTAGACTTAATATATGATTTCCTCCTCTTAATTCTATAAGTAATTTAATCTCTTTACTTTCACAAAATTATATATGATCACCCGCTTCGATCAAATTTTACGTTAGTTGACTATTATTTTGACCGTTAACTTTTGAGAAATACTATTTTACCCTCTTTAATATAATTTTAATTTTAATTATAATTTAATTTTAATATATATATATATAATTATTGACCTATACTTGAAAGTATAAGGTTATCAACTAATTTATTATAAGTCATTACTTGTCAAAAAAAATATAATTTCTTAAATTCCATTCACTACTTAACTTTCACTTTTAAAAATTAAGGTAGTATTATAATTATTATTTACCTATTAGTAACGGATTCGCTTCTTTTGCCAAATAACAAGGAATTATCAACTATACCCCACTCATTTAATTGAAAGACATAAACTATCCACATTCACCCCTCACATATATAAACCCATTTTCGCTTAATAATCACACAAAACTCACCCCGTCTACGAAGCTTCATCGGCTCGACATTTTCTGACGGCTGCCACGACGGCTCCATTGTCGGAATTCGTTGAATCCGGACATAATCAAATAGGTTTTGATGTCTAGATCACACATATGAGGTTTTTTTCCTCTAATTTCTACTCGTTTCGTTTAATTTTAAATCTAGGGTTACGATTTCAAAACTTGAAATCGTTCTTTTGATTTCATGTTTTATTATGTTGTTTCTGGTGATATTTTGAGCATTTTGGCGTGATTTCGTTTTGAATTAACAACTAAATTAGTCGGAAATTCAATTTTAATTTTTGGTCTGAAGGGCTTCGCGTCGATATGGTCCCGTGATGGCTTCGTTGACGTCGAGGGCTTCTTTTGGCTTGAACGGAAACTACAGACACTGCAAACGGAGATGTTCTGGGTTTATGAAGAATGTTCTGGGTTTGATCTACAACTAGGAGATGTCATTTTCTAGTCTTCAGTGAGTGTCTGTATATTTGATCATTTGATTTAATCACAAGTAGTTGTGTTAATTTGTTTTGTTTAGATATTATCTTTTCAATTTCGTGAATGTTTTTTCTTGGAAGCATAATTGCTGGAACGGCATTGGACCAGCAGCTTTCTTCATAACTTACATAATGGTTGATGGATGGGCTGGCATAGTTGGTGAGATATCGATGTTAAAACCATTGATAATATACCATTTGAAGAATTTCTTCTTATACAGGAAGTATTGGTTTCGACCAGAAAATTATAAATTTAATGCCCAATCCTAATACTTAAATATTAAAATGATTTTTTTTGAATAGATGTACTATTCCTGGATATGGTGTATCTGGGACAAGTTAATTGCGTAATATTACGCGATTAGCTTCTCCCGTATACACTGTATCTGGGATAAGTATTCATTAATTAGGGGTGGGTAATTAATTAGCCGGTCTCGTATTCGTCATACCCGAAACAAGTCTTAATTAATTAGTCCCGTATTCCTCATACTCAGAACAAACCTTAATTAATTATAATTAGTAGTCCCGTGAATACGAAATTCGAGAATAATTTTTCGTGTTCACCTATTAGGGTTAAATTACTCAAAAATGTTGTACCCTCAGTTTCAACACCAATGTATACAATCAAGAGTACGAGAGCGCTGCTGCATTTTGGCCAGATGCAAATGGAAATGAACAGAATATTTAAATACTGAATGCATTGATGGATCATATAAAATATTAGTATGTTGCTTGTTTTCGCAGGGTATATGCCCGACTTCGAAATTAATATACTACAACATATTAAAGAGAAAAATAAAATAAAATAGAATTATATTTTTATTTTATTTTTCTATTTTCTTCAATGTTGTCTACTATGTAGTTTTAATAATTAAAACTGAACAATTTTTTAAAAATAGTAATACTACTACATTTTATTATTAGTCTTTTTATTTTTATTTTAAACATTTTAGAAGGAAAATAAAGTTTTGTTTGTGTCGAAGGCCACCACATGATCTATGCAGTTTTTGCCCAATTGTCCAATTGAAAGTGAGTCCTAAA